>NW_016690438.1:277200-306763 GCF_001604755.1 Lepidothrix coronata
AAAACTCCTCTGTTAACCAGCAATAAAAACCTTGTGTCGTAGTTACCCCGTGTTCATAAATAAAATATGTGCTCAAATGGGGAGGTATAAATGCAGGAACACAAGGCTTGCTGGTTTTCTTGCATTGATGCACTAATACATATGTTTCAGTAATGCATTTAATTACTTAAATAAAACTAGATACAGCTCCAGAATTCTCCCTTCAGTTGCAGCTGATCTTTAACAAATGTCCTTTGTCAGTCTTTATATCAGCAATCTTTTTACTTTGTTGCTGGAAGATGCAGGAGTGTGTGTCTTTTATAGATGTGTAAAGAACCTGAAAAGGGATAAGTAGCAATCACTTCTCTTTATAGCTAAGCTTTCAACTGAAAGTGAGTTTGTATATAATCTTAGAATAAATCTGACAAAAGTGACAGACATGATGGACTGTAAGTACAAAAATATTTCTCCATTCAATGACTTATGTGAGTGAATCATAGAATCAAAAAATGATTTGGATTTGAAGACCAGCAAATTCCAGTCCTCCTGCCATAGGCGGGGATGCCACTCACTAGATGAGGTTGTTCAGGGCCCCACCCAACCTGGCCTTGAACACTTCCAGGGATGGAATCCACTTCTGTTTTTCTACGCCAGTGAAAACATATTAGTGCTGTAGGTAATGAAATGCTGCAGAGAACATGGAAGGGATAGATATTTCATGCACAACTTCTTGAGTACTTTTGCTGCAAATGATATCTGTGTATCACAATGGCTTATTTTCCTTTTGTCAGGTGATTACACAAGCAAAAGTGTGTGGAATCACCAATGAATCGGAGACAGTCAAAAGACTTCGTTTGGCTATTGCAAATAAGGATTTTACGTTCAAAGCAGGACAATGGTAAGATCTTTCAGTATTTGTGGGAGAAATTACTAGGAGAAGTCTACTGCAGCAAAGTGTTAAAAGGCCTCTCTGATCCTCGAACCTTGGGAAAAAAATGTTAGTTTATATAATACCATGTTTTCTTATTGGTTGCCCTGTCAAATAGCTGATATTTGCCATAATTTTTAAATAGTCATTATAAAATATGTAATATTACTAATAAAAGGGCAGAAATGGATGTTCTTTAAATGTTCAGTTTGATTGTTTTGATGTTTTCCTCTGGTTTATGTATATTACATTGTTTCTTCAGGAGTACTTTGAAGTTCCATGCACTTTATTCTGCAAACTGTCTTTGCTGTCTTTATTTACTAGTTACCTTTACAGTGGAGCTGAGACTGCTGCTTTGCAAGTTACTTAGTTTTGGTTTATAATTAAATCAGAGTTCCTTGCTAAGTTTTATTTTTTTCCCCTTGAAGTTTCTTTAATTCTGAAGATTAAGCTAGTTAGGTCGGATTAATAATATAGAAAGGCAAATTTGAAAATAAAAAACTTGCATTATTAAGCCTTTGAAACAGTTAGCTGTTTGTTTAAGCAATTTTACAGGTGTTCTTTTTTTTTCCAAGGAAGTAGTGAATATTCACGTTTGTCATCCTTCCTTGTTAAAATTACTCTCACTCTGTCACTTTTTTTTCCTCTTAGAAATTAATTTAAAACTATGAGTAGTTGCTTTTGGCAATGGACATTTAAATGTTTTTAAACTTTTTACTGGTTTAGGCCATCTGAAAGTGGTTTTGCTGGAATCAAAGTATAGCTGCTAGGGTATTAACAGCATATGTTACTCATGGAGTGTTAATATGCTGGCTTTTAAATTTAGAACCAGAACACAAGATGTTGATTGCAGTAATTTGTTTGTGAAGTAATTTGCTGCAGTTTTTGCACATGTGCAGTGACTCATATTAAATTCTTGCTTGCCAGTACTTGGAAAGAGCATTTACCCTTCAAAAATGTTTTTGAAATTATCATGCTGAAAACTGAAAGCTTTAATTATAATTACTCTTCTTCATTTTCTTCTTCCTTGAAAGTATTCTAATGCTATTGTAAGGTACACAACAACTTTTCTGTACTTGTAGCTATAAACTGTGGTTGCATTTTTTGATGAGCAGTACAAAATACCAGACCACAATTTCCTGAACAAAAAAGGCTAACTTGTTAGGATTTGCTATAGTAAGATGTCACAGCCAAAGATTGTCACTAAAATGTTTGAATTTTCTGAAAGTGTTCTAATTATTGAGATTTTTTAGAAGCAAAAGTGAATTTGTTTTGCAAGCACGCTGGCAGATACTGGTCTTTATCTGACTACAAATAATGATGAAGAGACTTGTTGCTGTTACCCATTTTGATTCACTAAAACATGCATTGAGGTATATGCATGTTACAAAGCTGCTTTTTCAAAGTGTTTGTGGTTTTGATGTTTCTAATCTCCTCCTTCCAGCAATCAGTAATTATTGTTCATTTCTTAAGGATTTGGCTTAGCTAGCCTTTAAAAGGAGGGAAATGCAAAACCACTCTCAGATCTCTGGTTTACATCTTTTTTGCCTCTGCTTGTTGTGGGTTTTTATGTAAGGGTTTTCCTTCTTTTTTCCCCTTCAGCTACTCTTTTCCCTTAAGCTGTCACAGGTAGCATTTCTTAAGGAGCCCTCTTATCCTTCCTAACATGGCTAAGACAGACAAGCCATCAGAAATACGAGCTTGTCCACTGGAATACAGTATACTGTGCCCTACAATCTCACAGTTATGTAACTGGGAAAGAACTACTAATATGGAAAGAAATGTACATCTGCATTAGTATTTTAGAAAGGTAAAAACTTATGTTTGGTTGAGGTTTTGCAGCAATGTTTGGTTTTGTGTGTGTGTTTCCCCACTGGGTACAGATTGACCTGAATGTAAATTGTTACTTTACAGCACAAATTCTTATTTTTTCGTTAATGTAAGTAGTAAGATTGTTTTCCACCAGAGGGAGGTAAAGAGCTTCAGTAGCATCGTTAGATGTTCTTTGCTCTGATAAATGCTGCATTATAACAGTTGTCCTTTCTAATTTCTTGGAGCCTGACTGCCAGGAAAGCTGGGCCCCATGGGGCACTGGGGCTGCAGAAGCTGAGCACAGTGAATTGAGCCTTCTCAGCGTTTTTGGTTGTTAACCTTTCTTTTGCAGTCTGATACCTTTATACACCATCAAGTTAAAAATTATATCACTGTTGTATATTTCACACTTTGTGCGTTCTTCGAGAGAGAGGATGTTGTTCTTCAAAGGGTGAAGCTGTGTGGGGAGATATTTTTTGTATAAAGTCGTGAACTATTCAAAGTGCTTCTCTCTTCCCTCAAGCAACTGTGATCTCTGTAAAGGATACAGCTTTGCTGTTTAAAGAAGATATCTGTGCTGTGGAAGCCAGTCTGTATTTCTTGTTGCATCCTCATTTAACAAATACTGAGCCAGCCTAACCCGGGCTTGAATTGAATAACGATTCTATAGTACTTGGCATTGCAGTGTGGTTGTTTTTTAAAGGGAGCAGAAGAACTAGTTATAAACATTACATTTATTTTGAAATACAGGGATTTTTTTTATGTGCTGTAGAAAACAAAAGTATTTAAGATTTATGGAACACAGAGGAGTTCAGATGATGGATCATAAAACAACTTCTAATTTTTTTCTGATAGCTTACTATTTGGAATACCACAGCCTTACTTTTATGAGAATGAATTATAGTTCATATGTAGTAATGGCTTACCTTCCATATTGTCTAATGTCTAGTGTTACAGAAGCTTAGTCATATGTTACCTTCTAATGTGTAGAAACCCTGGCGTGGTTCACGTTTAACTTAAAAAAACCCAAACAAACACAAAACCTGAAAAAGCAGGAATTTATTCCAGTTCAATTTCCTAACCTAGAAAGTGATATCTGCCACCAGAGGGAGCTGCAGTTCTGCTGCCAGTAACCGACTTTTCCCATGAGAAATTTTTTACACACTGTTGGTTCTACTGTTTCATCTTCCCGGGAAAAGAAAGTGTTTAATCTAAAGTAATTTTCCTAAAATTAGAATCCAAATCTTCTTATGTTTTAAAATTGAAGAGCCCATCAAAGGGACCAAAAAGAGTGGGATTTAAGCCACTCTATCAGACCATATTGTGTTTTTGTTGTAATACGCAAATAATTTATTTAAAACACTTAGAATTCTAGTCTGCTGTAAGATGTGACATCTAACGCTAAAACCAGTCCGGTTTTAAAACCTTCTAGTTTAAAAAACATGATGATTTGTTTCTAGATGAAAATAATTCTAAGGAAATGGCGTTAGGCAAGATTAACTCCTTTTCTGGAAAAGTTATGTTACGGAAATGAAGATGTTGTAAAGGCAGGATAATTGAAACAAAAGCAGCCATATTGTTTTGGCTGTTGTTTTCCATGGTTGGGGTTGTTGGCTTCTTTTTTAAAATTCTGTTTCTGGTCTATTTTTAGGGTTGATTTCTTTATTCCTGGAGTATCTGTAGTTGGGGGATTCTCAATATGTTCAAGCCCTGGCCTCTTAGAACGAGAAGGAATACTAGAGCTGGCAGTAAAGCACACTGTTCATCCTCCTGCTCACTGGATTCACACTGAGGTAAATTACATTAACTGTGAGATTTGCCTCTTTGTTTGTTTGTTTGTTTGTGGGATTTTGGGGATGTGGAGGGGGTTATGTGTGTGTGTTTTTAGACCACTTTGTGCTATTGACTGCAAAACTCGTGTTGACTTGTTCAACCATTTTTAATACAACATAAATCTTAAAACCTATTGTTCAGTAAGGGACTGAAATTGGATGTTTATATGGTAATATGGTTATTGCAACCTTTTGATTCCACTTGTGCTTACAGTGGACTAACAATGATATTGTAATTAGTGCATATAAGGGTTCTTACTCCTTTGGAATTAATGAACTTAAAAATGTTGAAAACTCTCTGTTCTAAATTATGCCCTTGAGAACAGTGTTACACCTTACAAAGCTAATCTGATAACGTTCCATAATTCCTGAGCATTTCTACAAATGTAAAATGGAAATCGTTGATAAATCACAGATAAATATAGATTATTAAGGGGGAGACAAGGGAGATATTCAGATCAGGTTTTCTCAAATGATAAAACAACAGAATACTTTAGGATTTCTATAATATTCTCTTAAATATGCAGTATTACCCAAGGCTTGATTTTTTTGCTATATTAAAAGCAAAGCCTGACACTTGGCCTCTTGCAGTGTTTTGTTCATCATTTACCCCATTTAGTTACAGTCAGAGGAGTCACATATTTCATCAGTGATCTGTCCTATCAACTTTTATTCTTTTCACAATCTCTGAAGACTCTTTTAGGACTTCTGATGTCATAAATTAGTTTGTTGTTGCTGAATTTACTGGTTGAATTTTAGGATAAATCTTTAATCAAGGGGTAAGCTACGCCAAACCTGATGCTCTTCTACCTAAACAAAACCACATGCTTTTCCTTAGGAAACAAGCAGAAAAAAAATATCAACCTAGAATTTGAAAATGTTGTATATGTGGTGAAAAAGCTCTGGTACTTAATTGTTTAGAAGTTACTTCTAAAGGAAGTTGGTAACTCAGGGTAGAAGATGTTATGGGAATAGTTAGCACTCATTTACTTACTGTATTTGGGGTTTTTTAGAGGTATTTATTTCTTAATATTACTGTATATAAATCATAAATTTTAGCACTGTGTACTTTATAGCTTTAGGAAAATGTAGCCTTTTAGAAAAATGTCCATGTAATGCATTGATTGCTTCACTTCTCTACCTGAGCTGTGTTTCATGGCGAGGCTTCGCGAACGAAGATTTGGGAAGGCTCTATCCACATTTGCTACAGGCACGCTGGTGGCTTATGAGGCCAATACGAGACAGACATATCCTCTACCTGAGCTGTGTTTATAAACTAGACTAAAGGACAACATTTTCTCATCGTATTACTCCAGAGTTTTACTGTCTTTTCTTGTATACTGACTTATTGTTATCACTGTCATGGCCAAAGCGTGGAAATATGTGGGAGACTGCTGATTATGAGAGATCTCCTCATGTCCAGTCTTGATGAGCTACATCTGGTTAAGGTGGCAGGTTAGATGACAGAGGTTGTTTCTCCCTGAAAAGGCTTATTTCCTCAAAGGGTACCATATTCTGTGTCCTCCTTCTGCCATGTGAATCTGGAACACTTGTGGATTCATGTGTCTCTAAACCAGAGTAAAACATGGTGGGAAAGCCTGGTGGTGCATATGAACAAGGAGAGAGAAATTGGTTTCAGATAATGAACGCTGACTGTCTTACACTATAATTGAGAGACAATACTTCATGGAATGATTAAGAAAGGCAAGAAATTTGGGGGGTTTTTTTAATGATCATGGTAACTAGGAACTTGTGTGTTCTGTGCAATACCTGAATCCAAAGGCCTCCTCCTTCGTCCTGGTGGAATTGTTGCATGTTTAGACCTTTGCTGTCTAAGCAGTTGTCATTAATGGAATTCCTTTTGTTGCAATTTACTGTTTCCTGATACCAGAAGGATTCTTTGGAGGAAGTGTTTTCATTTTCTAAGCTAACTTTTTAGCAGTTCTTGTAGCTTTCCTTGTTTTTCCCTCTTCCTTTCCTACCTTCCTTGGTTTCCCTATCCTCTTCAGGGTTTTTTTTGAAAACCTGTATATGGCCTGAAGTGAGTTGTGTTTTCTGCTCTTACTTGTTCTGTCTGCTTGCAGTGATGTGGGAGAACTCACCTGACTTCTCTGTACTGCAGTTTCACCCTTCATACCGGGATGCAGTGCCGGTTTACCAAGAAGATATTGGCCCAAATGGATTTTTTTGTTGTAGCTTTCATTTTCAATGTAACAAAAAAACATGCTTGGACAAATTTCTCTAAGAAATAATATCTT
Organism: Lepidothrix coronata; assembly: GCF_001604755.1. Lineage (NCBI taxonomy): Eukaryota > Metazoa > Chordata > Aves > Passeriformes > Pipridae > Lepidothrix > Lepidothrix coronata. The sequence goes on from NW_016690438.1 coordinate 284,010, forward strand.
ACGTGCGAGTGGAGAATAAGAGAGAAGGTTTTCCCCTGATTTTTCTTCTTCTGTGCCTCTGAAGTTGCAAATGCAGAAGTGATTCTGTAAGAAATATTCTTGTGGATACTGCTTCAGTTCTGGGTGTTTTCTGTTTTTTGGGAATTTTCTTGACACGAGGCTGGGTTTGGGTAGAAGTGTGATCTCACGTTGACCTCAGGTTTTCACAACCACGTCCTGCGTTGGAAAACTCTTGCGTGAATCGTTCCTCTTTCAGGTCCTATGGGGATGAAAAGGGGGAGTTGCCATCCTGCCTTACCATAAGACTGAAGCTTTTGAAAGTAGAACTGGATCCCTAGAGACAATGGGTTACCTCAGATAGCTGGAAATTTTGTGAATATTCCAAAGAATTTCTGGTTTTCCCTCACTGGTCAATAAAAATAAAAAATCACAGCCCAGCAAGTCTTGTGACTGGAATGCGAGAAGAATAAGGTTTCAGTTTTGCTTTTCATTTTGAAATTAAATATCTTCTTTTCCGTCCTAGTGTACTCTTGACTCAGAAGTGGCTCTGCGAGTGGGAGGTGATTTCTTCTTTGATCCTCAGCCTGGTGACTCCCCAGTAAACCTAGTGCTGATAGCAGGGGGTGTTGGAATTAACCCATTGTTTTCTATACTGCTGCATATAGCAGATCTTCATGGATACCAAGAGGGTAAAGGAAATGGACACAAATTGGGAACAGTGAAGCTGTACTACAGTGCAAAAAATACAAGTGAACTCTTATTTAAGGTAAATAAAAAGTTTTTTTTTTTAAAATAGGTCTCAGCTATTCAGCTACTAGTGAGTGTATCAATTGGTTGCCAAACTCCAGAGAGTCCTTCTGTGTAAGACAGTGTACAAACAGAGACAAAACTCACTTCCTGCCTCAAATCCCATGCGTGTTTTGTTAACTTCTTAGGCCAGTGTACAAATTAAGGCTGTTACTAGATATACCTGGTCTCAGTGACTTTGGTGATAAGTCAGTTACCCCTAAATTTTACTGTAGCCCTGCATTTTACTATAGTCTCATAAGAGCATCATAGTATAATAAAGAGTATATATATTTAGATGTATATATACACACCAGTAGTATGCATAATGTTATAACACTGAAACCACATAGTCTTGGTATAGATTGTATTGAATTTAAAGACTAGAAAAGAGCAATTATATCCAAAGGAAACACTTTCTAAAATAACAGGGGAGCTTTATTGATAATGCATTAGCTATTATTGAGTACTGTTGTATGAATGAAGGATTTATAGCTGCTTTTAAAATTTCTTGTCCAGCACTTCATTAACATTTACTCAGCAGTTAAAGATCAGTTGTCACACTCAGCCATTAAGGGTCACTGATAACACTTTAGGGTCAAATTAGCCCAGCTTCTGTAAAGAAGCATCCAAAATGATTTAGATTTCTTCAAAGTATTGAAGGCTTTTGATTGTAAGATAAAGGTGAAAATAAACTGTGTATAGGATCCATCAGTAGTTTTTCTTCTGTAATTCTGCCATGTTACTAGATATGGAAATATTTGCTTTCTTTGAAAACTCATTTGTTTGTTGCTAGAAGCAGAATAATCTGCTCCTCCGTTTGGCCCACTGCTGCTGTGCCAGTGTGTTCTGAGCATGCACAGGTGTTCTCAGTGCCTGTGCTAACATTCTCGAGTTTCACTGCAGCCGTGCTGTGACAGCAGAGCTTTTGTATTAAAGCTTCTGGGACAGAAGAGAACACAATGATATTTACAGTGCTTACAATATACTTCACGTGTCCCTCAAATCCAGAACATGTCTGTCAAAATTCTTTACTTCTGTGCAGAGGAGTGAGGAAATAGAATCACTAGGAGCCCTTATGCTGGTGCAAGAAACATCTGTGCAACTCTCCAGGGGGAACTGCTGGATTGTCACTGATGGTTTGGAGGACCTGTTCCCTGAAGGACCAGCTCTGTATAGGCTGACAAGGGCAAAGGGAAACACCAGTGTCTTGGGTGTGATGCTTGTTCTGGATGTGCTCTCATGTCACAGGCTGAGGCCCTGCTTCTGAAAATCTCCTTAGTGCAAATGGTAGAAGCAATACAGTGTGAGAGTTACAAAAGATAGCAAGTCAACAGTAGAGGTACTAGTGGAACTAGTGTCCAGCAGTGTCAGTCTCTGCTGCTCTTCATTCCTTGTCTTTTTAGGGGTTCAGGAACAGATTTGCCTACAAAGTAGTATCTGTCTAGGGTTTTTTGTTAAGCAACCCATGGCAGACTCTCTAGTGTAGTAACCAGTTAGCAAGCAAACACAACTAAATGAGCTAATTTACCTATTTGCAGAGTAGACATTATTTGTATTTCAAAATATTTTTAAGAATTTCCAGTGTCCATTCCAGCAGTGAAAATCTTAAATAGTGCAGAATCTAGACAACAGCTAAATCTTAATTTCAGAATTAACTACAGCATCTGAGAGACACATTATTTTTTTACTATGATTTGAATTGAAGCTGCTGGGTTTTTGGCTGTAACTTATCACAGCTGTGAGTTAGGGAACTGAAAATTACCGTTTCTACTCTGGTAAAAAGTAACATTACCATTATATTGTATTTGGTTTTACATGGAGGATGTGAGACAGTAAAAGGTCTAGTAATCTTACCACATAAGGCAGACAAGACTCAAAAAGTTCCTAGCAAATGGTAAATACATACTGCAGGGGGGTTTTTAAATGGAAAACCCCTATGGAAGTGGAAGGAGGAAATAGTGAGAATTTAAAAGGGGAAGAAACTGGGAAATGACATAACTGGTTCTTAGGTTCAAATCTTACAGAACCTATCTCAGCAAAGGAGACAAGCTGGCAGGGAATTTACATTCCAGGTGTGGGAATTGTGTGTGTAGGTGTGCAGGTCAGCCCTGTGGAATCAAGCCCATCAGGTTCTCGGTGCTGAAATGCAAAGTCTTGGTTCTCGGTAATAATCACTGGTGTTCTGGGAGTGTGTGCATACATCTGCTTTGATTTAATGGCCTGTGGTGTAAGCAAGTGTGTTTAACATTACAGAAAAATATCCTTGGTTTGATGAACACGTTTCCTGGAAAGATCACATGTTGTTTCCACGTTACCCAACAGCGTTCACAGATCTGTAAAGAACTTCAGCCACATGTTACAGGTAAATGTACAGAATGGTATCAAAGTCCAAGTTTGATTACATCCTAAAGGATGAAGTTATTATGCATAACTCAGTATTTTTACATTTAAAGGTTCAAATCGAGATGTGAGTTAAACCTAAATAATTTCACTGACCATACTATGCTTTGCAGAAAAATTTTCCCTTTCCAGTTTTTGTTTTCCTCTTTTAATTCAAAACTTTATACCGGTATTTCCCACTTCAAACTTTATTCCAGAAATTTTTAAGCAAAGTTTTTACTTTCCTATTTACTTTGCTTAAGGTGGGATTGATGAAGGATAATCTGACTGCTTGTAAGAGACATTTCAGCATGTTTCCATTTCTGCTGTATTTGTGTTAGAGATACTTACCTATTTTTTTCATGAATGGGGGATTTTTGCTTGTATGTAAGCTGTGTTCTCTTCAGTGACTAATACCCTCTGCATTCCAAGCAGAAGTACTGATCTAAATCCCCAAAAGAACAAATGGCTTTTGAAGCCTCAAATCTCAATACCTATTATTCTGAAACAGGCCAGGCATTTTTAAGAAAGGAGTGCTTGAAATACCTCTAACCAGACATTCTTTTTGAAATGACTTCACGATTAATATTTCTGTTCTCATTTCCTACTTTTTTTTTTGTTTGTCAGAGGGAAGAATATCTGAAAAGGACCTAGAAAAACACGTATCTAACAATACTTCATGGTACATCTGTGGTCCACCTCCAATGATAGAATCCATATCCAAACTACTGTCTAACATTGGTGTTCCTGGAAACCGTGTTTTCTTTGAGAAATGGTGGTAGTGACACCTGCTGAAATATATTATTTTTTCCAGTGCATTTTGATAAGCTAAAATGTACAGAAATGGATTATGAATTATTTGGAAGATTTTACTTCATAGATGAAGATGTCCTCAATTGTAACAGTGTTCCTTTTAATTTAACTGTAAGATACCTGTAATGCAGTGCTGATGCTTTGGGGAAAGAAAGTGATTTTTTATTAAAGACATTAACTGTTATGCTTTTTGCTAGTTTGCTTCTTCTTATGAGTAGCAGCATATTTTCACTTTAGACACTTCGTTAGTCAGCTTTTAAAAGACTTTCAGTGCCTGATTCAGCAATTGCAGAGAATTAGTTATACAGCAATGCCAGGTCTGTTTATAAAAATAAATGAGGCCACAACTTCTGAATCTGCTCCAAATGAGTCAATACCCTTCCCTCCCCAGTTCTACACAACACAGTACCACTTCTATAGAAGTACAGCTGCGGTGTTGTGACTTCCTTCTCGCCATTTCTTGTCAAAAGCAAAACCCAACCTTTTATGTGGTTCAGCTGTGTTGACAGTAGAAGACATATTTTTTTGCAATCCTATTCAGCCCTGAGTTAGAAGTGTTGAGTGTAGCAGTGTTAGGCATCAGTACAGCTTCCCACCTGAACCTGTATCCCGTGCCAGTGCCGAGGTCGTCCATCCAAGATTGTGCTTTTGTGTGCTGCATCCTCAAAAGCAGCACTGGCCAGCAACGGCCAAGATTGGAAATCTCCACAATCCTGCTGCATAAAGCACAGAGCTTTAGGGGAATCCAGGACGTATCAGTTCTGCTTGGAGAAGAGTCTCTGGAAAGATTGCTCTTGTAAGGCATGAGTGTACCTCTCTGTGTCATGGCTGACACCTGAGCCCTTCCAGAATGAAGCTTCTTTGCCCAGCTGGTAGAAAAACTCATTGTAGAATCTGAGACCAACAAAAAGCTAGAGGGAGTTTGCCAATTACCTGCATAGACAGTTCAAGTCCTTAAAGTGGTAGAGATTCCCACTGTACATCTGAAGACCTCAATAAGGAACAGTATCAAAAATACTAAATTAATATTGAATTAGTAAGAATGTTAAACAGATAAGGCCTTGTCTTTGTTAGTGGCTCCTTACCTTGTGTTAAATGTTTCAGACAATAGTCAGCTAGGTAATGCAGCAAGTTTCTTGCCATCAGTGTGTTACTTCTTTGGCCCTAAACAGAAGTTCCAAGGATATCGATCCCATCAGCCTATTCCAGCCTGCAGCAGTACTGTTGGTGTGAAGCACTTTGTTTTTCAAGCATAACATCCCTGTGGTTGGCAAAGAAGGCCTCCAGCCCAGCTGTAGTTCTCTCCCAAAAGTCATTTCAGCTTCAGCATGCTGAGTTTAGCCTCTAGTAGTGCCCTCTTTTTATCAATCTGGTACCTGTACAGTTTGTAGGATACCTACTGCCATATCCACATGCACCTCATCTTCAAAATCCAATAAGGCAGCCCAGCTGGGAAACTCCAGGCCCTTGCTTTGAGGGAAGCACAAAACTACTACTGTAATTATGGCAGAAGGTGATTCAACAACTGAAATGATGCCAGCGCTTCCTGAGTGTCGAAGAGAACAGGCCATACCTGCTGCTGCTCAGAGCACACACAGCTGAAGGACAGGCTGTATTTTCCATCAGGAGGGCATGACTCTGACTGATGGACCTTAAAGAGTTGCCTTTTGGGGACAGCACTGTGATGAGGCCTTGCCTGTAAGTTTACACCTTCTGCTGCCTGCAGCCTCATCCACTGAGGTCTGTGCTCGTGTTCCACGTGGCTCTGCCGCCCGCTGACATCGCCAGCCTCCTCCACAGTCCCTGCAGACCCAGAGGGGATGTCTCATCGAATTCCCTCCTCCTCAGACGAGAGGAAGATTCTTTCTGAGTACCCCTATTTCAAGGAATGGTTCCTTGTTTGTTCACTCTAGAATGTAAATAGGACAGCATGCTTGTCACAAAAAATAACACCAAGGGGGCTTTGCATTCACAAAGATTGCAGCTGACATGTCAGAGCTTGATGCTTGAAAGCAGCGGGGTTTTCCTAGGAACGTGCAATACATTGCTATCGGGAAGTACTGGTGCCCTAAAATAAAAACCACACGTTAGGCTCCTGCGTGTTTTGACAGTGTAATGATAAAAAGATTCTGAGAAGCCTTTACATGTTGTTTTTCTTATGACTTTTAAATCATTATGTGGATTATAAACTGGTATATCTTTTTTTCCGCTTAATGCATAGGCTTTCTGCAGCCCAAATGACATCTCTTTCACAAACCCCTCTTCAGACTTGCCCCAAAATGTCCATTTAACAAAGGCATTTTGAAACCCTTTGCTTCTGTAATCATCTTCTTTTCCCTCTAACCTCTTTCTGTCATCCCCTGTTACACTCAAGTTGAGAGCTGTGGGGCAAGGGCATAGCTCTGTAATTGTATGGGCTCACCCACTTGAAGAGCAGGACAAAACATACACACACTGCACCGAAAGATGAGAGGAGAAAAATAATTTCATACCTCCCCACCCCCAAATACTGGTAACTTCTGTTAATGTCAACAAGAAGTCCTTTCTTACCTTGTAATAAATGCCATTTCTAAGCCAAGAAGTCAGGAAAGTTGTTGACATCCCCTTCCTCCATGGCCTTTTCCTGTTGACACTTAGGAATCTTTCAGAAGTCTCTTCTTTCTAGAGTCTTGTAGTGAAACATCAGTTTCACCCTAATGTCTGTTATTGGATCTGACTCTGCTTTAATTGAAGACAAAAACAACAGCCCAGGAACATTCACCCATATAAACATATGGTCTACAAATAATTAAATAAATGGGATATTGGTCTGCACTGGCAGGAACAGAGAGCAGCCCCTGCTGTTCAGCTGCTACGGGGTTGGAGAAATAGTCTCATCACATTGGAGAATCATGTAATCATAGAAAATGTTTATTCCTCTTACACTTGTGCCAGCAGCTAAGGAGCAACCGAAAGAGAAGTAGACTGATAATCTTTTTTTTGCAACAAAAGATGAGAAGCGAGAAATGTGCCTCTCTATACATTTATATTTGAACTTAGGGAGATGGTTTGTGAGTTACCTGGTGTTGCAGGTATTAGACTTTATCTTCTTCTTGTTGTGATATGTATTTTACTAGTTTGCCTGTCCTTATCTGGTACAATAAGTATGAAGTATTCCTATAGGATTTGCATTAATTACCTGGAAAAAAGAATGGCTATCCACTTATCATTACATCACTTTAGTTAGCAGGGTGCTTTTAGAGTGAGTAACAGAAAGCACTTCAATTGAAAAGCCTTTTTTTCCCCTTCAGCATATAGGTAGGGTACTGACTACAGTCAGCTGCCACATCCAGCACCACAGGCACCTTTCTCAGGATGGAGGCTTTGGCAAGGATCATCTTCTAAAGCAAAAAGCACATCTCCACTAACAGCCTCGGAGACATATGAATTGTGTCTACAACTCATAATTCATAGGTGTGTTGGTATTGTTCACCCACATTCCTCACACTTCTGAGAAGCACTTATCAGCAAGAAATTAGTATTTGCTCTTCTTATACTCTTCAGTTCTGTGAGGATGAAATTCCTGCATGAAAGGCTGATCATGCTTCATTTCTGCCCTATAATTGGCTCCCTGAGGCAAACATAGAGTCACGGCAACTACTAAGAAAAAGCAGGGTACCCAAATGCAGAGCCCTTCCCCTGCTCACCTCAGAAACCAAGGCTGACAGAGGAGCCAAAGTAGGGAAAAAAGGGTATATTGTTTTGTACTTAGCTTCATGTCCACGCATATGTTAAAGCTACCTGAGGCTATTTCATTTATACTGTTTTCAAATGCACAGATCCAATAGTCAAAGACATTATGCAAGATGAAGTGCCAGTCCAATCATTTGTGCATTTAACCCCTCCTGAACTCTACATAAACTATTTTCATTATGATGCTTCAACAGTTTGGACATTCTACTCATCATAGTTGTACCCCTCTACCCCTGCTCCCCACTGTTTGTTGCAATATAAAACCCCTTTTTTATCCTTCATTTAATTCAGCCACTCCTCTTTTGACATTTCTTCATTTGCCTGAGCTGGATCTTCTTAGAATTTATCCTACTGTAACAATTGTTGGCTTATTCAGATGACCACTTGCTCCAAACACCAGCACACAAAACTCCTCTCAACAGAGTATCCCACGTGCTTCTCCCTCAGAGACAGGCAACTCTTGGGACAGGTGTACACACCTGAGTTGTGGTGGTCTGACAGGGATGGTTCAGGTTAGAACACACACCTGTGCTGTGGGGCTGCATCGTCACCAGCTGACACCAGGAACATGTGGTAGCACAACCCATCAGCTCCTTCCCCAGGACATGCCGGCAACGCTCATCCTTCCAAGAGAGGCATGGGAAGATTCGTTTGCATCCTTACTGGGAGATTCTGCCTAATCTGGGGGAAAATTCAGGTTTGGCTTAAAATGCTGGCTCTCTGTGGGAAAAGGAAGGGCCTGGCTTCTCTCTCCATCTCCTGCCGGGGGTAACCAACCCTGCTGCAGACTTGGTGGCTCAGAATCACTGTGGCTTCTCTCTGTGAGCAGCCAGGATGGATTCCCACTGTCCCCCCTGAGCTGACAGTTGAGGCAGTACCTCTGCAGCCGAAAGCCCGTTTCAGCTTCTCCCACAGACTTCTCCCACTCCATTGTTGGCGTATTTCCCCGTGTTGGTCAGGGTTTCAGAGACAGGATTTGAGCCCTGGCCTAATCCGTTCTCTTCTCCATTCAACCTTCAAATAAGGTGCTGACTGCTTTCTTTCACTTCCTTGGCCACTCCTGCTTTTTCAGGCCCAAAATAGCAAAAGCAGTTGAGATAAAATGCAGATAACAGCTGTGGAGCCTTGCTGCTGTACCCCACGTGTGCATTACTACCCAGCCCTCATCATATCCGGATCACCTGACTGTGAGGTGATTTAAGTTTTCTCACTTTCCTTGAGATGGGGACACAGTGAAAGCACATGCACAACTCCAGGCAGCTGAACCAGCTCAGGGTAATTCAAAGTCACGAGTTGGAACTGATTATGTGACTATAAACCCAAAGCTGTTTGCGCTCTTATGAAACTGAAAAAACAGGTAAGTTCTCTTTGACTCTTCCCAACCCTAAGCCACTCCAGCATTTACAGGAACAAAGTTTTAAACCAAGCTTTCACCTAAACACAACTTCCCCACAGACCCTTCCATGCTCTGTCAGGCTGGGAAAGGAAAACGAAGTAGCCAGTTCTGTAGCACTAGTAAATACTGCTAATTCAGCAGTAAGGAGCTTCCCCTCATCACCACTTAGAGATCCCAAGTTCTCCCTTTTGGGGACAAATTATTGGCAATTTTGCAAGCATCACAAATAAGGAATCTCTTCATGACCTTTATTTCTCCTTAGTTTTGTAAGCAGTTGGGATCCAGTTAAACAAGGTCAAATTGCAATCCAATAAATGTTTTCTATTAAAAAGTATTTGGAGAGGTCTTTCTACTGCAACACTTTCTACTAGCAAAACGTTCATTAAATATAGTGAATTTTTAAACAAGATTAATACAAAGCTAGTCCTTGAGATAGAAACCATCAGTAGAAGGATCTTAAGCTAGTAAAATCTGCAAACAGGTACTTAAAACTGTACAGAGCAGAGACCCTGTATTTAAGTAGAACAACTGAAACAACCTATTTTTGAGGCTTTTGGAACCCCATTCTAATATCAAGATATTGAAGGAAATAATTGAAAAATACCACCAGAAACTGCAGTTACTTACAGTCCTGTGATTAAACCACTGAATTCAAAATAAAAAAACTCTTTAATCAATGACAAAAATACCACCGTGCTTTCTGTGTGTGAAATCAAATGGTTTAAACTTGAGTGCCTTCGTCCCAATTAAATGAATATTCAAAGAGATGTCGTTTTTCCTTTCTCTGCAATGTTCTGCCTACTGTGTAATTTTTAGGCATAGAAGATGCTTTTGAACCACTCTAGGTGCACATATGATACAGAACATAGTTCTTTGTACAGCATTTTGATTTGAAGACTAAAGAAAATTATCAGGCACAAGTCAAGGGAAAAAATGGCAAATCACTTACAGAGCTCTTTCTTTAAACAAGAAAAGCAGGGGAATTTACAATGTATTTCTCACCTCGTTACCAGATTACTACCCCACTTCTAAATAAGGATGAAGGTGGTCAAAAAGAGAGAAACCACTTCCTCCTATGTTTTTAAAAATACTGAAGTACTTGGAGAACATTGGCACAGAAACTATATTACATGTACATTCACTTGTAAATATTTTAATGTAGCTTCAAACATAAAAATGCTGGTAATTTTACAGAATTGTGTTCGTTATCCATCCCAAAATACGGTTACTTCTATGAAAAAACGCTCTATTAAGGTATTTGCATTTTGTAAGGTCATTTAGTGACATCTGTTGTCCACTGACCCCTGTGTACAATTTCAGTTCTTTCCCACAAGGTATTTCGTAATGGTGAGGAAGTGGTGCAAAACCACCTGGAAAAGGTCAGGAGATAACATCTAATTCCAATTTTTGTGAGGATAACCACTGACAGAAGTATCGTTTACCTGCTTTTTTGTTTCCTGTTTTCTGTCTTCTCAAGCCCCCACAGCTTCTGATGAACTGTGGACTGGCAAAGAGTGAATAGGAAATGGCATTTGATATCAGAATGATCTGCCTCACACAAATTTACCATAGGGGCTTGTTTACCCAGTGTGCCTAAAGTAGGTACACGATTTGCTTATTGTTCAAAGATCTGCAAGGGTTAATAAAATTCAGAAGAGAGTATCATCAGTAAATATGCTACTGGAGATAAATAAGGATAACAGCCATCTTATCTAAGCTTTCCAACTTCAGCCTGTTTAAGCCCAAATACCATGTTCATGACACTACAAGCCTAGTGACAAAATAACATATGGCACAACAACTTCTCCAGAAAAGCTATGTGGACAAGAAAGTACTACAGAATAAAATCTGACCAATTGGAATGGAACACTTGCCCTGACCTGGGCTCAAAGCTTGTTTGCTAAGGTCAGTCACAGAAAAAAAGTGAGGTTGTTCTCTGTCTGTCCCTACCTTTTAATTTAAAGTGTAGCTCTAGGAGAGCATTTCCCACTATGTACAGTGGAAGGAATTTTGCCTTTTCTGTGGGTTGAAAAGTCTGGGGCTGTAGTTACTTGAAACATCAAGATATCAGTGTGCTAAGGAGCAAAGCAAGCACAGCGCCAAAGCAATGCTGAGTTGAGGAACGGAGTTAGCAATGGGGATTATCAAAACCTGTTCTTTTGACTTGGCAAAGACTCAGCAACTCACAGGATTCCTGAAACGCAGGTGTTACTCACAGGAGCAGTCTACGCCCAGCGCTGCCCCATCGCTGCCCCCGCAGCCGCCCGGCGCTGCCGCGCAGTCCCCTCCCTCAGCCGCCGGAGCCTCGCACCCCCCGGGCGCGCCCTGGCTGGGGCAGGCAGGCCCGGCAGTGTCGGCATTGCCAGCAGCATCGCAACTGGCAGGACACGTGTCTTCTGACGCCCCGTCGTGATGTGGACCTGCGTCCTTGGTCCCAGCGCCCTCGTCTCCCAAGTCTATGACATCGTCCAGCTGCTGTTCTGGATCAGGCTTGGCTGCTGCTGAGATCTGTGCTTCCAAGTTCCTTGTGTTCTCTGTAACTTCAAATTCCTGCTTCTCCTCTGCCCTTTGCTTGTCCCTAGTACTTAATTTAGCCTTTGTGGAATTCTTCATTTTTCTGTTGTGCATGTCTTCCTTGGAGAACCTCCAGTGAAACTACAAAGAAGGGATCCAAATGTTAAAGACCATTAGAGACAATCTCACATGGACATTTATTTTCCTGAATAGAAATGTTTTTATTATGTAGTTTTAATTCAAAGACTAGTTTGACCAAAAAGACCCAAGATTAAAAAAATTGCATGACTAAATCAGACAGCTTTAAATCATTTCTGCCTACACCTGTCAGGCAGAGAAACAAGACTCTGATGAATTCTGCTCCTGCACATACCTAGTGGGTTCCTCTCCACACACCATGTCACTGTTAAGGCCTGTGGCACCCTGGCAGCCCACCTGCACCACGTGGAAAGGAAGGATGTGCAAGGCTGCACAAGTGCAGACAGAGGAAACAATCCTATGGCATTGTTCCAATGTTTTTCATCAGGTTAGCAGCAGAACTAATACCCAAGACTATATCCAAACAGTAAAATATTCTGAACTATTTGTATGAATGTTTTTTGATTAGAAAGCGTGAGGCTGACTCTTGCAGAACTTGCACAAGACTTGAAACAGCCACCCTTTCAGAAGTGTTTTGACTACAATTAAAACAAAATGGGAATTAGCAGTACCTTGAAATACTGACTTGACAGGTGTAACATACATAAAGGCTGACAAATATGCCATTATTATATCTGCTTCACTTGTCAAAAAGTGAAGGAAAGGAAAGCCAGACCATAGGGTCACGGAACCATAGCATGGTTTGGGTTGGAAGAGACCTTAAAAGATCATCTAGTTCCAACACCACTGCCATGGGCAGGGACACCTCTCACTAGACCAGGTTGCACAAAGCCCCATCCAACCTGGCTTTGAACACTGCCAGGATTAGGGCATCCACAACTTCTCTGGGCAACATGTTCCAGTGCCTCACCACCCTCACAGTAGAGAATTTCTTCCTAATATCTAATCTAAACCTACTCTCTTATAGTTTGAAACCATTCCCCTTGTCCTGTCACTACAGTTCCTGATGAAGATTCCATGTCTGGTTTCCTTGTAGGCCTCCTTCAGATATTGGAAGGCTGCTGTGAGGTCCCCATGCAACCTTCTCCAGGTTGAACAGCCCCCATTTCCTTAGCCTGTCGTTATAGGGGAGGTGCTCTAGTCCCCTTATCAATTTTGTGGCCCTGCTCTGGATTTGCTCCAGGGTTCCAAGCCGCTGCTGAGCCATCCTATACAAGTTTGCTAGGTACATGTGAGTGCGCATGACCATTTTGTCAGCAGTGCCCATTGCTGATGGCAACTCAGGGGTGGGTTAGTAGGCAACCTTTGTATGGTGTAAATAATCTCATCAGGACATTGAGTAAATCCAGCCATGCTCCAAAAGCCATTTTCTCCAGAGAAACCAGGTCTGTGCTGAAGTTGGCCAGAAGATCGTGTGTTCATAAATTTTTGATCTAGCTCTTTATTCCTTAATCAAAAAGCCATTCAAAACCTATTAAGTTTATTAGATTACAAAGCTGGAACTATGCTCTTTCCTTCTGTTGGCCAGAACTTAATGTAAAAAGAAAAGGCAGGGGTGGGGGGTGGGGTGGGGGGAGGTTGGGAGGGGAAGAAGAAACTGGTTTTCACAAGATTCTTCTTGGTTTTACTTAGAGGAAGTTATCTTTCACTTTAATAGCACTGCAATTTAGAGAAAGAGGAACAATAACATCTCAGTTCTAGAGCTCAACTGTTTAAAATTCAGACACCTGAGTTTTCTCCTCTTTGATTTGCAGAAGTGCTGGGCACCCCCTGCTCCCCTTAACTCAAAGCTCTCTTTGATGGAAGGTAAGATCAGGGCCCTCAATGGGATAAAGATCAAACTGTAGGAGACTCTGTGTGTACATGCAAATGCACGTGTACTCAGTCAGGTATTTATGTTGTATTTCACAAAAATGCATTCAGCCAGTTTCTGCTGAAATAGCATCAGTTTTGTATAAAGTGATTGAAAATTATTATCTCATCACTGACTGAATATTGCAGTAGCAAGCGTACTTCTGACTTACTGAAGAGAGAATTAAGTTGTACCACTCCTTGAGTGTTTCCTTTTCTGTTTCTCTAGGTACCCTGAGCAGCAGTTGGATGGTGTGCAAAGATAGGATGGATCATTTTCCAACAATGCAATATCCTTTTAATCTTACCAGCCTATTTCACTCCTCCAAAGGGTTATCTGTAAACATTTTAGACATGCCATATCTCAAGTTAAAAAAAAAAAACCTAAGAGCCTGTGACTTTGTATGTGCAGAATATTCAGCAACTTAGTCAAATGCCAGGTTTGGTATCTTTGATGTGACTCACAACAACCACCTACAGATGTTGAACCAGTCTTACATCTCTTTATATAACTATAATCAAGGTATGTCATTTTTCCTTGACCTTTGGTATGAAAATGTGCTGTAGTGATTCTTGCCTTCAAATATGCCTGTATATTTAATGCTGCCAACGAGTTAAGTCCTTTGTTTTGTCAACCAGACATTGTTAAATAAGTTTTTATAACCCGGAATGAAAAAAACTTAAACAAAGTTTTGAATCATCTGGATGGTATGTATGTGTTATAATACAAGGAATCAGTATCATACTAGTTTCCCTATTTGAAGAAGTACAACCACATACGGGTTCCCACCACTTCCACTAAAACCATGTACAGTGGTAGGAAAAGAATGACCAAATAGAGGCACTCTAATGCTCATCCCAAGATCCCTTTAATCACCGGAAAACAAAGAGAAAAAAACAAGAAAGATGGGCTTTGTAACATGTAAAGACAATATTCCGGGCTCCAGCTTTGCTAATGAGAGAGGGTACATCTTAAATCACAGTCACACTCCCAGCACTTCTCTCCTACTTCAGTCAGTTCAAATACTCCCCTGCTCTGCACTGTATCAAAAAGACAACTCTCACAGAACCAGGCTCCAGAACAGTGAGGGATTTATAGATGAAAACTATCTGCATTCTATAAACTGTTGGGTAAAATGCTCCTTGTGGTCAGCTCTGCTGAGCACTTCCAATCTCCTACTCCAGCTCAGCTCTGCAGGGTCTCGAGGGCCTCACTCCTGCAGGTGACATCAGGCTGGGCAGCACCCACCTAAGCACACAGACCCAGAACACAAACGGGGCTGCATTCATCAGACGCTCATCGTCGTGTGGTTTCAGGGATCTTTTCCATACTTCATCTGGCTTTCCTGATCCCTTCCATACTAAAAGGGCAAGGCAAATTTGAGTACTGTAGGAAGGTCATCACTTTCCCAGTCTCTCAGCTGTATGGCATGACAAGCTTGGGCAGGGGTTCCCACAGCTACACATTTGAAAATGGAAGTGGGAATACACACATGTACCCACATCCATACATCATTAGCTGTCAGCTATGTCCTCGAATAATTTAGCTGGATTCAGGAAGCTTTTTTTGGTTAAACTGTAGCAGAATTCATTATCATTCACACAATAGATGGAAACACCAGCCAAGATCAGGCCTACATTGTGCTAGGCTCTACCAAAATACACACACACACACACAGAGAGAGAGAGAGAGAGCGCAATTTAAACAGAAAAGAAAAAGACAGGCATTGGGTCAGAGAAAACAGTATTGGTTCTACCTTGCAGGCAGTGAATATGGACAGAAAATTTTAGGTCATACATGGAGGTTTATGGCTGGTTTACATAAAGAGAAATCTACATCCCTTCTGCTGCCACAAGTTCAACAGAGAATGAAATCTAAGAGCTTTCACATCATTTGAGCATTTTTTTTGTTTCTTTCATTTGAATAGTTCCATTCCTTGTGTCTGGCTACTGCATCACAGAAACACTGAATAGGCCATTTTTCCTTCTATGGGAAATCAATTACAATATAAAAATACCACCAAAAAAACCCAAAGAAACCAGAAACTCAAGGTTATTTACCTTAGATTCTTTCTTCTTTGCTTTCTGGGGCAAAGAAGGTCTCTGAAGAAATACAATTTGCTTTGTAGATAAATTCCCCTCCCTGAAAAGAAACAAATGCACACTCCTGAGAATGAATTAAATTCACATCCAGCATCATTCAAAGCGAAAATCCATCTCAGTCATTTATTTCTGCAGGTCAAAGAAGAATAAAATGAAGAATGATCCACATGTTCCCTGTCCCCAGTGTCTTTGAGCAGCCTGGTATTTTGCAGGGGGGGTGGGGTGGGAAATGTTCAGTCTGACAGAGCCTGTCAGCCTGTGACACAGTTTTGTTGAATGTTTTAGCATTAGTGTGTAAACACAGAATAAATTGTTTGGAACAAAAAGGAAGAAACCCAAGCACCCCGGAGCCTGTGTGTCTCAGAGTGCCTCCTCCCTCCTTCCCTGCCTCCCAGGGCACTGATCTGGAATGGGGATGGGTGCTGCCTACAGGTCTGCAGCACAGCAGGAGGAACAACCAAATGCAGTTCCATTAGGAGGCTGCCCTTCTGCACTGTCAGCCTGACCTGTCTTATTGAAGGTATTAGTGGGATACAGAAAGCTGGAAGAGAAAGAAAATCATATATATCTTTAAGAGATAGGGCTTACAAACCATAATTGTGATTTTCTATTCATTCCTGTATTTAAACACGTATGACAAACTCAAATACCATTTTTCCCCCGCACAGATGGCCTCTGCTTTTTAGGTTTTTATATGTAGGAGTTGTCTTCATCTAGACCTCATAAAGAGCTCTGCGTATTTTTACTCTTTAAAGACAGAAAATCATGACTGATTATATGGGTATGTATATAAACATAAATATATTCTTGACCACTGAAAATTCAGAAAGCACCATCTTCATGATTAACAAGTGGGATAATTGTTTTTCACTAGTCATGAAGAGTATTTTTAAGGGACTTGTGTTTATATTTTAAAACTCAGAATATTAATAACAGCAAAGCAGACCACAGAATTATTATATCTGCACAGAAGGCTACTAGAGCAATGATACCCAAGCCTCACACAGTTCTGCTCAGCTGGACTGTATCAGCAGCATTAGACAGAAATCTATTAAGAATAAAATTTCTTTTCTTCATATAGACAACATCTCACTCCAAACATTATTACACATTTTGTCTTTGCTCTAAGAGGGGTTACTGGAAGATCCAGAGTTGGAATTTTACAGTCAAGGAGTTTACAGAGAGGCAGAAACAATACCCAGAAAATTTATGCAGAAACCACACTGCCACCTTGCAGTATTCTGCCCACCAGACACGTGCTTCCTGCCACATGTGGCTTGTGATGCTGAGAAAACCCAGAGAACAGCTGCAGCAGGGTTTGTGAGGAAATCCACACTAACTGCACAGGGAATTGCCTGTACAGACTGTAGTGCTTGTACAGCAACTTCTCTGGCCAAAAGGCAGCACCCACCCCCTCCCTACCTGTTTGTCTTCACAATGGGAGTAGGAAGCACACACGTCAGCTGCCAGCCGTACATGGCAAGGGAATTCAGCAGTGGAACGTAATCTGTCTGCACTTCAACTCCCTGGGGAAGGAAAATCAACAGTTAGCATCACCACTTGGAGTGTGACATTCAGTTCGACACTAAAAAAAAAAAAACCAGAAAAAAATACATTTGTGGGTTTTCTTGGAGGGAGAAGGGGGTTTGTACAGAAGTGGGTCATTTTCTAAGTTCAGCTGGGCAGGAAGGAAAACGTTCAAAAACATGAGATACAAGACCTATTGCCCATACATCCCAAACTATTAAATGAGCTTGTTTAAAATGATAAACATCTGTGATCTTGGTTTTGCACTGCCTGAGTCATCCATCTAGCTTTAGATGATTCCAGATCTGAACAGGACAAATTCATTGTATGTTATCAATTATGTCCTCCAAAGCAAAATTACGTTCTAGTTAAAAAGGACAACACTGCTTTGCTCATATTCTGCTCTTGTCTAGGCTACAGTAAATCCTGAATATCTGCACTCTACCATGGTGGATCAAAAGCAAAATAGCCAACAACAACAACAAAAAATGTAAGTACGAGTCTATTCCTTTTATCACCCACAAATACGCATTGCTGCCTTCTTATTTTGAATCAGGAAATCTGTGGGCGAGACCAAAAGCACTGCTTTCAGCACAGAAGTCTGGCTCCTGCTGCACATGTACCCAGCAGAGCCTTCCCGATTCTTTTTCAACTAAATGGCAGACCCTGTAATTCACACAGAAAGAACCACTGTGGTTTCGACAAAGATTGCTCCGGTGAGGTGCCTGATTGCCAAGACTTCCAGTAATATAGCAAATAGATGCTAGAGGTTACTTGGTAGTTTTTAATTTTAATAAACAGAAAGCAGACAAGTGATAACTACTAGTCTCTACAAATATAAAAAAATTCTATTGGAATAACAATTATATTTGCCAAGAATCTCAGGCGCTTACACAGGTTTCATGTGCACGTAAGGAGTTTTAACTGCCAATTCTCAACACTGGGGAAGGCACAACAGTTTTGCAGCTCCAAAAAATCCATTTATTCTGCAGTAATGAAATAGTCATTTGATCAGAACTAATCCAAATCCTGCTGTAGTCATTTCAAGGTATTTTAGTGAATTCCAATCTCAGCTATTCCTTTCTTCTAACAAATGTAATTTAGGTCACTTGGTATCTTTATCACTGAATGGCTGCCTGACTATACCTATTAAAAACCTGATCATGACTACAAATGCAAATAGCTGAAGAAGCTGTATTACTCCTGCTTAAAAGGAGAATGTTTAAAAGCTCTACCCCAGAAAGTGCATGCAAGGGAACACTACTAATGTAACTTCTGATTTCTGTGCAGAGGCTTTTGGGGACTTAGAGAAATACTGCTACTTTACAACATCACCATGTACAGACTGGAATTTGTAACTCCAGGAAAGAGACACCTTGCAAGAGGAGTGCAATACCACGTGGCCCTTAACTCGTCCTCTGAAGCGATCAGGACTCGTCATGCAGCAGTGATAATGCTAGATTCAAAGTCTCCTTTGACTCCAATTTCCCTCTGTAAGATGGATATTTCTGCCCTCTTTCCACTTTAAAAAGAGTGTCCAAAGGTAACGCAAAAATTACAACATATCCAGACACCTTTAAGAGATAATGTCTCAAGAAAACATCAATAACATGCTGAGATTTATGAGATTGGTCAACAACGCCTTCAAAAAATAAACATGAAAATATGCAACATGATCATTAAGAATAAGGTCAGAGCATCCACCATCGCAAGCCTGCCATGAGGTGCCACATAAAAGGACCCGACTAAAACATTCCCTTCATCAAACAGTGTTTGCAGAGGAAAAACCAGAAGGAGCTCACTCATTTAGAGGGTAGAAGACTAGCAGGTCAGGAAAGACTGGCACAGCAGACCTTGTTTGTGCCCTGAGCAACATCTTATGTTGCAAAGAGGATTTCTATTTTGAATTCATTGCCTAAGGTGGGTGATTAGCAGGAAGAACCTTCCCCTTGCATCAGGATGCGCAACAAATGTCAGAAATCAGAGAGTGATTATGGCAATGAGGGAGGACATCAATACCACGCAGAGCTCATTTGACTGTTGTAGAAGCCAAATTATTTCAGGGACATGCCATCACTCCTGCCACAGCCCACTGTCCCTGCAGGCTCTGAGCAGGGAGACAAGGCTGGCTTTGGACCTGTCTGACTTGTCAGGATTAAGCATCATCTGCAGCAGGTGATGGTGTATTTCACAATCCAATGGTGCAGAAAGGAAACAAGCAGGTAAGCACATTCAGAAGGGTAAAGTTATCAGAAAATACATTTAAGATTAAAGTCAATTAGGCCTAAAGAAATGGTTTTTTTGAATCTGGAAATTAAAAAAAACAAAAAACAAATGCCCATTGAAAGAGTTCTGTACAGATGTTACAAAAAGGTGAACTCTTATTTTTTCTATGTGCTGGTACCCAACACCCCAATGTACATGTTAGGTTGTTTGGAGGGAGGAAGTGTATCCATCATGCAGAGGCGTACACCTCCTCTGAGCTCCACATGCCCTTCAACAAGCCCTCTCCAACTTTGCACGACACTTCGCTGGAGTCACTCACTGCACTTCTTCCCCAGGTCCCTGGGGAATAAACTACTCTAATAATTGCCTGAGTTTGAAGATGACAGACAAGAGAAAGGAGTCACTCCAGAATAAACAGGTGTAATCCACATGGGCTTCAAGCTCCTTACTTGCAAGTACAGATAATTGAAGCTTTCTGTAAGACCACGAGAAATGACTTCTCCCTCCCCCTCCTGAATCATCGGTTGTAATCCTATCCCACGACTGGAATTTGTGTGCCAGCAGGAGTCACAGTTATAGAGACCTTTAATTGGTGTCATATTAAATGCTTTCTAAAGCAAAAATGCTTCTAAAGAAACAATACACTCGGGGACGGGTGCAGAGGAAAAGAGTCATCTTGTATTTGCTTTATATTTAATATAGTAATTATTTTATCTACTATTATTAGAGACAATGGAAATATAATTTCAAACATACTGTTCCATCAGATGAAAGTGTGATGCTCTTTCTAGCTAGCAAATACTGGATTTGAACACCAGCAGAAGCAGAAAAAAAGTGCCAGAGCTCTCCTGAAAAAGAAGTGTTCAAATAATGCGTCTCAAACTGGGAGACATTTCATTCAGTGAAAGGGTGGAAAATTTTAATTAACTTGCTTCCCACTCTCCTGTGGATGATAAGTAATCTCTGATCACACTTTGAGTGTCAAGAAGCCAGAGCATATTGAGCTAGGATTTTCCCTTGACTTGCATCACATGAAAAGAATTCTTTTTATTTGTAGTTGTATTGTTTGTTTTCAGCATTTTTGCCTTTCACAGTTCCTTCTGCTCATTAGGAAAAAAAAAAGATTAAAAAAAGATAAGAATAATATCTAGGGCAAGCCACACAAACAACTGCATTAGCAATTTTTCTTTTCTTTCCCCCCCGCTACTGAAGCAGTTTTAACCACAGTAAGGTAATAAACAAGACAACTACTAAGCTCTTGGAGACAGAAGTTCTTTAGAAATCATTCTTTCCTGGGCTAAGTGATTTAGTTACAAGGCAGCTACAGATTGTCACTATTTAATATTTTTTCCAACATGGATTAAAGATTGGAAGATTGAAAATCCCATTAAATAAATCTTAATAAAACCTTTATCAGCGAATCCTAACAGACTGTATACCAAGATCTACTGACAGATGGCAAAGAGGATGGGAAGTAAAAAACACAAGTTGCTTTGAAAGTGTAACCTACTGTTTGTTGAAGAAAATGGGCACTGCATTCAAACCCAGCTCCTTACAAAAAACAGAGGGGAGAGTCCAGGAGGGTGGCAACATGCACCCTCCGCCAAGGCTGGTTACCAGTCCTCAGCACTGCCAAAGCCAAAGCTTTTCTGTCCTACGGCACTGAAGGGTGGAAGAGGAAGTGGCAAAAGTACAACTTGCACCTTAATGGAAAAGAAGAAAAATAAAATGAGAGAAACTGAATATGCAGGCCATGTGAGAATGACCCCGTAAAAGTGTGCTGCAAATGTTTTATGTTTGTAGTAACACGGCCAACAGGAAGACTAAATACAAGCTCTAAATTTGTGAATGATTTGCCTTTTTCCTTTTCAAGACTCCTTCCAAAAGATAATTTCTGCTAACAATGTAAAACTATTGAACTATTAAAAACATTTATCGGAAGCAAAAGAGAAGTTTCAAAAATGCTTCAGCAATAAAGTTGGACTATGTTCCTCTAGTATTGAGCTGCTCCTACATTTCCACGTGTAATACTCCACAGCACCTTGCTAGCAGACACTTGCTACACAGCCATTAGCTGTAGGGCAGAGGGGTGTGGGGTGGCTGCTGCACCCTTAGAAACCACCAGTGGCTTTTGGCAGCAGATGGGTCACTGACCAACACAGAGTAGCTGCCAGATGGGGACCTTAGTGAAATGGTAACAGAGCAAAAGAGTAATAAATAAATCCACAGACAGGCTTTGTCTTTACTATTCTAGGCATATGCAATTCAGAGTTATTTATGATTACTAATATCTATGTGAATTCATGCAATGTAAAATATTTTAGAGAATATAACAAGGCTGTAACACTAAATGGGGTAGCATCCTGATAACACAGTTTTCCTGCACTTCAGATGTACCCAGTCACAAATTCAATATACACATAGACTGCTGAGTAGCATTCACAGCTGGCTCCACATCTAGGGTAAAACAAAAAATAACCAAAAATCCTTCTTTGCCCACAAAGCAAACTTCGCCCACTTCTCTCACTGAATTCTGTGGATACAAATCCTACTTTCTAGCATATACAAAAACATCTGAGCGCTCTTGATATTGCCTGCACCTGTAATATGGAAGTACATTTGCACAGCAACACAGTTCTGCATTTATAGAAGCACAGAGTCGGTAGCCAAAGCTGCACAAGGTGGATGTGTTGACACAGAGGGTTCTCCACGCACAAGAAACATGGAAACATCCTATGTAATGTGTTAAACTCATCACTGCACAGGCAACGTACACACAATAGGACAACTCCACATTACTGTCGGTGGAACACATGAAATAAATGTGATCTAGCAGCCCATCAGTACATTTTCCTAAATAACTCCGGCGTTTTTACTTTCACAATTCCTGCAACACTTGTGTACCTTAAAGGGAGAGTTGATTTTACCATTTGTCCATGAACTGTTTTGGGAAAAAAAACCCAATATAGAAAAACACTACCTGAGAACCTGGGTACTCCAAGGTGCTGTACCACACACAGATGAATCATTCCCATGCAGCTTACCCAACATAATTTCCTTTGATTATAATTTATTCTCAAACAAAATGTGGCTTTTGCCAGAAGGTTTTGTGCACCACTCCACCATTATGGAACATTTCTATGTGAGCAAAACAGCTGAAGCCCAGACCCTCCACTACCAGCAGTTCAGGCAGCAGGAACACAAACACTGGCACTGCCCTTCTACGTGCAGGCTGTGCATGCAATTTATGGGGTCCCACTACTGCCTGGCTAAAGGGGATCTGCTGGGGAAAAAAAGCTTGATTTGTGTCCTGTGTGGTTTTATA
>NW_016690438.1:309788-463297 GCF_001604755.1 Lepidothrix coronata
CTATAAGTGACAGCTAAGGAAAAGTAATATATATTAGGTCAATCATGCAGGATACCTGCCCCGAATATTTTGTGTACTTCCTCTCAGCACATCTGGTTTAGTTTCTACTGAAAGAAATCCAGTTTGTACAGATCTGCTGCATAAATAATTATCTGAATTATCTCCTTTTTGCTTGCTTTGCACCTGGCCCTGACTTGTGCCGTGTGGCAGTCCTTAGCTCTTGTACTGAAAGAGATGGCAAACAATTCTTGTTACATGTTTCCCATGATTTAGGAAGTCTCTACCTATTCCATTCCCTGGAACTCTTCTCTTTTCCAGGCTGAAACGACACACCCATGAAAAGTCTTCCTAATATGGAAGCTGTCTGTATCATGGATTATCCCCACTGCTCTTCTCTGAAAAATTACAGTGCTAACACAACCTTCTGAAACAAGGTGCTGTCAAACACAGCTTACACAGTAGTATGTAGTAGTATATGTTTGCTGTTTCACCCTCTATTCATTTCCTAACAGTTTTAAACATATGGTTAACATTAATGCTTCTTAACATTTGCCTTCTTGATCAGCCCTGACCTAATGCACTCATGGAACCATCTGTCATTATCTCAAAACCTTGTTCCTGAGTGGCAACACCATAATTTGACCCTAAAAATGAAAAAGAATTTACAGTCAAGTCTGTCATGACTAACATTTAATGCAATATAGGAATCATTTTTTCAGATGCCCCTCAGCAACAAGAAAAGCTGCTATTAACGTATTATACTGTTCTACAAGTTGTTTCTAGCTGTTACTATATGGCCATTTCTTGCTACACTGCAAAGTCATTATCTACTAACAAAAGTCTTAATCCTAGTCTCCTGGAATTTTACACACTTAATCTAGCATCTGTCCCATTTTCCTTTAATCCAGTCTTATGGCATGTGTATGCCAAAAGGATGGATTGTCTGTCTCAGGATTTTACACCATTTACAGTATATTCCAAGTGATAACATCAGGTATTGCCTTTACAGATACATAATATCTATTTTTAGTAGACAATTAATAAAATAAAAAAAAATAAAAACCTTCTAAGAGTTACACAACTTCTTCTTTTCCTCCATGTTCTTTTTGCTTCAAGTCACAAAGAATTTAAGCCCAGGTTTTCAAATATCTATCTGTGTATCAAATTTGTGGTGGGAGATCGCTACTGACCAATCTGGTCTAAACAATGTTTCTACTGATCTGAGTGGGCACTTGGATCCGTAGAAAGCCAAGCCATGACAAACGTGGTTTGTTTATAGGGACCTATCCAAAATGCACAGTTCTTTCAGCGTAAGAAGGAGGTCAGACAGAAACCAAGGCAGTTATCTGTGCACTCCTGCTGCAGCTCAGCCTACCTAAAGGGCTGCCTTCTTTAGAACTGCAATGCTACAGTGACTGGTGTGATCATGTTGCCCTGGCAACCAATGGAGATGCTCTTTACAGATCTAGCAGACATCTGTAATTTTGGGACAGATAGCCCTGAGTTTCATTGCTCACCATTGCTGACATTTCCTGTCCCCCCCAGTAAAGCATGAAGATTATCAAAATCGGAAGTGCACTGTACAAAACTAAAGTGTGGTTAACTGGCATTACTGCTATGTTCCATCCCTTTACCTCAGTTGCCTGTCTGATACTGTTGGAGCACAGATCAGCACATGAGAGTCTGCCACGCAGTCTTAGAGTGTTTTGACTTAAAAAAAAAAAAATCAAAGAAGAAAGATTGTACACATACCTTCAAGACAGTCCACTGCTCTACCACAATTGCATCATAGCCCTGCATGGTTTTACTGTCTTCCACAGGAACATCTTCAAAGAGAAATACTCCATCCATTGTCCCGTGTAAAGACTCTGTGAAAACACAGGATTGATTTTAAGCTTTATGGAAGGTATTCCTTGTGTAGTGAGGCATCTGAATTTATTAATAACATATTCTTCCAAGATGTTACTAAAAAGTTCACAGACATTCTCTAATAGTCCAGTTCTATTAACCTTTAGCAGTTTTTAAGAGCAATACTACTCCCTAACAGCAAACCTTGCTGTCCACTCTGTTATTCCACTGTTTGTCACCAAAACCCACAGCTCTCCCATACTGAGCAGGCAAAATTAATTCAGTCCTCAGTTTAGCAGTACTGCTCACCTACTTGAAGTTATAAATGCACTAAACACCATGTATTAAGTCAGTGTGTTATTTTCAAGGGTTGTTCAAAGTATACTGATTTGTATTTATGATATTTATTATATATATGACTATATCTATTCATTCACAGAAGTCAGAACCCTGCACATGGATCAGCCACTGCATCTCAGTGAGCTAAATGGACTAAGGATGATCTGGCATATCTGAACAGTGTGAAAGAAAAGATACATTCATAACTATTTAATCAATTTATGAAGGCATTTTGACCATCTGGTTTAGTGCTTCTCTATTCTCATTTGCATTCCCAACACATTCAGCCTTTTTTCAGATAACACATACCACTAAAGTTACTCAAGCAGCACTTTCTCCTTCAACTTAACTGAATAGTCCATAATCAGCTCCCATACGCAAGAACTCACGTTTCGTCAGCTCCGTGAT
The DNA here is from genome assembly GCF_001604755.1 of Lepidothrix coronata. NCBI lineage: Eukaryota > Metazoa > Chordata > Aves > Passeriformes > Pipridae > Lepidothrix > Lepidothrix coronata. The sequence continues at coordinate 312,384 of NW_016690438.1, forward strand.
GTAACAGAATCAGAATAACTGAAAAAACGCACTTACTTTTCTTTGTTAAAATAAGCTAATTGATGAAGCAACAGAATTATATTTAGAAAAGCTGTAAATAAGAAGGACTGTATTATTTATAAACAGAGAAAACTCTTCTCACGTTGCCACAAAGCATCTTTTTCAGCCTTTCTAGTATGAATAATATATTTACCCTGTATGACTGATTATAAAGACCTTGCTTATGCCTTCCCCAGGTTTTGTCTTTTGAATGATAATTTCCTTACATTCTTAGGAAAATTATGTTCCTTGCACTGGTAGGATACATGTTTTTGAAATGCAGTCACACATGCCAAAAGGACAGATTCCTGAACTGATAGGAATCTTCTGGATAAGCCTGCTTAGGTGTTTCATCGGGTCCTCCTGATTTCCTGGTGGATGTTATGAGGTCAAGAAATGCCAGCAGGAAAGCACTGCTGCCTCCAAGGGAAAACATACATCAAACTCAGAAACGATTTTCACAAAAGAGGCAATGAAGAGGATTGAGGCTTCTTACCTCTTGCAGACACAACCTCAGTCAACATATTCTGATGTCATTACATGATCTAAATCCAATTTATTATCTGGAAATAACAAATTTGTTGTGGGCAAAGCCCACAGCTGACCAGATTCCTACATTTGGAGGAATAGTCTACACACACACACTGTAGCAAGACTCTTGCTGCAGGTGTCAAGCCCCCCTGCTTCTACTTGCACTGTCCCTACTCTCTCTTGCTGCCGTTGCAGTCAAGTCATTAAGTTGCAAGTGAGGAGATGCAAATACTTGTCTCTAAATTAACACAGCATATTTATTTGTAGTTCAGTTGTGAAGGAAAAAAGTTGTAAACCAATTACTAGAGATTCTCCTTGAGATTGTGTTTGGAGACTGAAAGAAGAAAAACACTCTGTCTACTTTCACACTGCCTTTGCAGGCAGGTTTCCTGCAACTCTATTTAGAATAAAGAGAGACGAAGACTCCTCACCACTACAGCAAGCCAGTATTACACATTGTTCCAAGGAGGATGAGCTGGACTACAAAGCAGTAACTCCTGTCATACAGGCAGATTTCTCATCCAAGTAAAGAGAACAGATATTTTTGTTGTGAAATAACAGGCCAGATCACCAAGAAGCTGGGTTACAGGTCTGAAAACACAGGCAGAGCAAGCTTGCTATGGGTACAAGCTTTAATTACCATATTCCATTCAAAAAAGGCACTTTTTTGAATGAAAACTAGACCTGACATTGCAAAGAGGGAACTTCTGTGCAGTGTATCACATTCCAACACCCAAACCCATACCCAAATCTATTTCAGGATGCACAATGTACAAAAAACCCTTTCATTTCCAAAGCAGGGATGACAGGACAGCATCTAAGACTGAAAGCAGAAACCCATAGATCCCTACTAGACACAGACATCCAGATCTTGCCAGGGGGAGCTTTATACGGCACCAGTGCACTGCTCCTGTGTTGTGAATTCTCTTAATGAAATTCGGTGTCACACTGTTGGCACAACTGCAGCTTGAGCTCACCCCACGCATTTGCCAGCTAATTAATAAGCGATCAAAACACAATCAGCATGTGTGTGTTTACACTCCCTCATAAATCATCCTTTGTGGTTTATTCTGCTGCACATTCCACTCATGCAATTCACAGCTTCCACATATGTGAATATCACGGCACATATGTAACGTTTTAGAAACTAATAGCTGAGTTTGTGAGACCCTACAGGCAGCAGACACTTCCACTGTGACAGTGCTGGGTTTATGGTTGGACTCAGGATTTTAAAAGTCTTTTCCAACCTAAGTGATTCTGTGACTTTGCTTTCTTGTTGGATGTACAGTGATTACTCTTGAAGGTTACATCCATCAATCCTGCAATCCATGGATTTTTTTTTTATTTTTTTTTTTTTGCTAGGAAAGAAACCTGTAGAAAATAAGAAGACTGTGAGGGAGGAACCGATGAGGGAGAGACAGCTGCTGTAAATGTAAAGAGTACTGTCTGTTCAACAGAGTGATGCTGGTAAAAAACTCTATAAAAGAAACTGGTTGATGATGCTCAAGATTTTCCCTCTTAACCATAAGCAACCTCCTCTCTACTTGTCGTGCCACAGTGTTTTAAACTTTCATGCCATGAAGCACACCTTCCAATTCTCACACCTTGGCTGTACAACTTCCCTTTTACAGGCTATCTACTACTCTGGAGAGAAAAGGGGAGGTAAAGAAAACAATAATTGGATCATTAAGTCCTTTGCATGTGAAGCATTTGGGATGCAGAGAATAATTGGGGGAAAGGAAAAAGCAGCAGAAAGTAAGTTAACAGAGTCATATTTTGGAGAAAAGGCATGCATAACCCACACTATGCTGTCAGGATCAGCAGGAATATCAGGGAAACTTAACACAAAGGTGTGGAAAGACACGAAGATGGACAGATGCACTGAGTCTGCCTGTAGTATTTTATCACACAGGTACTCTAGATCTAAAAGCAACTTCAGTCTATACACACATGTTCTAGAGCTGCCCCACTAGGTAAGGTGCACATGATCTAACAGTTTTATAGAATCATAGAATAATTCAGGTGGATGGGGACCTCAGGAGGTCTACAGTCCAACCTCCTTCTCAAAGACTAAGGCAAAGGAAGCACCAAGTATCAGTCTTATCTAGATGTATCTTATCTCTTTTGCATATCCTGATGTAGGATGAGGTGGATTGTAACACAAATCCTACTGACTGTATAGGTCTAGGCCTAGATCCCCATTGATTATAATGGCACTTTGGGGTGACAACTCATACACAGATACCTGCAGGACAGATGCCTATATTTATTCAGCAGAAGGTTACCCAACCTGTCTACAAAGATCAGCCATCTAAAGCTTTAAATAGTGAGTTGGTTTTTCCAGTTTCCACTGTTTCTCATGCAAGGTATTTCCTGATTCTGATGCAGCTGTATTCTCTTTTGGTAATCTCTTTTTTAACAAGATTTAGCTCCTGAAACTTCGCTTAAGTTAAAAAAGTCCTTAGGACTTTCAAATTCTAGTTCATTTGCAATAGGGCAGTAAGGAACGCCAATAAACCAAAGCATTTTGACTTACTTTGCCATTTGTAGTATCATTTCTCAATCTCTAATCTTGAACTTCACTCTTTCTTGAAGAAAAGGCTCCAAAAATAAAGGTTGCAATCACTGTCCTTCTTCTGAAAATGTTCCATTACCACTGCATTTTTTATTAAGGCATCCTACTGTGTGCAAAAAGCTATTTTCACTGGCTTGTATAAATATTTGATGTAGCTCGGTTGACAAAAAGCTATTTTGATGTTCTTGCTTCTGATTTCCAAGAAGTATATGGGGAAAGATTACTTACTTTACCATGACAGCTGTCCTAGTGGGTGACAATTTCCCCCTTGTTGTCTTTAAACTACAAATTCCCCTTACCTAGGAAACTAACCTTCAGGCTGCTGTTGCTCTCAATGAGGAAAAAACTAGCTCTCTGTGGCTTTATGTGGCAAGTGACCTGACTGTTGGCCTTTGCTTCAGATTTGCATTCCTCCCTCCTTCTGAATCTCTTCACCTTCAGTACACGCAGAGAAAATAATTCCATATGGACGACAGCAATCCCAGGCACTTCAGTGGCTAAGGTGACGATAATCGGTCAAACGCATCACTGGTTCATCTTTGTCGGAGGCAGTGTAACAGAGACCATCAATCTGGCCCTCTTAAAAACCTGACTACTCTCCCCTGCCAAGCAACTCACGTTTTCTTTCATTTGCTTTGTGTTTAAGTACTGTCAATGTTTCCCGGTTGGTTGGCTGGCTTTTTCTAAGTTTGAAAGGCAGAAAATTCACAGACAGGATAGTGAAACAAATACAAGAATGCCGGGTATTTAAAGACATTCAAAACAACTAAAGACGAATAGGCTTGTGATTACTCTGTTAAGGTATCAAAATACAACCTTGAAGAGGTTTGACTCTTCCTGCCTTCTCACACTGCTGATTGGAGACTTGCAGTCACAGGAAAGGAGACCCCACCTGCTACTTCCTTTCCATTTGGCAATAATCTGTAGCTTGCTGCTACAATCTCCACTTCTCACTAGAAGAGGGCAAGGGTGAATTCCTATGATCACTTTAGATCATTAGATCATTAGGACCCCAGATCATTACATCTGGGACTACAGGCAGGATAACCAATTACAGTCGGATGAAAAACACCATCAAGTAACTGAACTGCAAATTTAAATAAATAACTGTTATCTGTCAGCATAAGAACATTCAAGAACCAAGCATACTGCTGTTTCTGACTTACTAGCAAAATGTGAATACATTTAATATATGATGTAACTCTTTATGGTTTACATATTGTGATTTGTAATTGTGTTATATTTCTGTTTATAATTATCTGCTACAATAAGCAAAAAGAAACTATTGTTATCAGTGAACTTTAAAACTCTTTTAAAGACTAATTATTAAACTGTTAGCAGAAGGAAGAAACAGATTTATGACTGCTGACAATCTGGAAATCTTCACTTCATTGGGTATTCCAAGGACAAGGGGGAAAAGAAGAAGATAATAACCCTGCTTGTAAGTCTAATAAGCAAAATAATGAATTCATACTTTAAGCCAAAAAGAAAATCAGCCCCCAGAACAAAGAAATGTGATATAACCAATTAAAGTATGCCGATATTACCTTAATTTGGAAGAGGATTAATCAGTGAATAAGACTAGCTATGAAGAGCAAGATAGGCTGCAAGGAGCTGAGAAGCCCTCAGCCCCCACTTCTTCCCTCCTCCTTACCCTGCGTTGTTTCATACTGATTGGCATATGAATGAAAAAGGTATTCCATTTCTCTGCAGCATAACAAAAAATTAGGATTTAAATGATAAAACATTTAACTGCAACTGATAGTAACTCACAGATGTTCTTAGTAATGTTCTTCTAATAGCATAATACACTTTCAGAAACCTTGTTCCAGCTTTTTGATTTTGAAACCTGTTCTTCTTGTAACTGTAAAACGCTAACAAAAATGTTTACTAATCTTTCACCTTCCATCTCTAATCTGACTTAATCCTGAATCTGTCCACTTCTACATAATTTGTTGTCCTGTTTGCACTGAAACTTTAGTGTCATCATTCAAGCCTACTTCATCTATGTTCACAGGCAGTTATCCAGCAATCCTCATTCTGGTATCCAAGTACATTAACTCCCCCCAGGCCTCCGTTATGTAAATGAACTCCAGAAGTTTAAATAACTGAAAAAATGCTGTGTTTAAATCATTTTAGAGTTCACTGATAAGCAGATTTTATTTAAAAAAACACATTGAGCCTGATAGAGTCAATTAGGTTTGCCTCTGTGAGTCGCAATTTATATACAGAAAGTAAATGACCATTTGTTTTTAAGCAAGTTAACTAGCAATTACAAGGCTTTCCAGGAAGCTGTGTGAAAGCATTCCATCAGCTGAACTTTAGCCCTTCCTTTTTTTGATACTTGTTTGTAAAATGAAAAATTAGGATTGCCTGTTAATTTCCTGATTGACTTTTACCAGAACTGACTCATATTACTGTGTTTTATCGTGGGTCCTGAAATTCTGACCAGCAGCAAAATGGGAATAAGATACTTAGAAGCAGTTCCCCTATAATTTTGAAGCACAAATCTTAGTAGCAATGTCCAAGCTCTGAGTTACCACACTCCTTTTGAAGAATGCAAAACAAACCAAAATTAGGTGAAAGATTCAGTCATAAGCACTTTAACCATGAAGTATACCAGTCACGTAATTTTCCAGTAAAATTAATCCAGTTGTAACTTTAACATTTTTGTGTTTAAGTACTTCTCTTCAGTTGTTCTCATGGTTCCTTGATTATGTCTCTTGGATCCCTACTATGCACCAAAGTCTGTCTTTGTACAGCAGGCTTATCTTCAAAGCCATGGTGGCCACAAATATAGTACAGACTGGCTACAAGTATTAGGCTGGACTTAGTGCCACATTTTCACAACATGCAAAAATCTGGGGGGTTTTAATCCTTTTATATTAAGACCAACATTTATACATCACTCTAGCTAGGATAAAACAAAAATAGGAGACAATTTCGTAAAACATGGTGCCATCAGGGTAGAAAGGGCCTCTGCAAGAACTGGGAGTAACTGACCACTTGCTGGCCAGATAAAACTCAAGAGTCCTTACGCTGACCTGAAATCAGATCCAGATGCAGTGTGTGGCCAGACAGCTAAGAGGAAAGTCACTCTTCTATTTATGTCATCTGCTTTACAATCTTATTAGTTTAATTCACTTTACTTGCTACTGTTTATTAACTCTCTATATTTCCACAATTACAAGATCATCTCTACTATTGTATTATAAAATACAAGATCTGTTTTCCTTATTCAAATGCCAAAATATTTTCTGTGCTTTCATTCCATTTCACTGAAAGAGGCTGATCTAAAACAAATCTTCCCCAGGACTATATTAAAGCATCTCCCAAATATCTTCTCTTCAAAGATAATGACCTCTATTAGAGGAAAAGGAAAATAATTACAGCATAATGCTTACTGTAATTTCCATACCATTTACCATTCCAAGGCTGAAGATGCCGTTTACCAATGAGCCTCCTTTCCTGAAGTGATCTGTCATGTGCTCCAGCCAATTTGCTTCTAAGCTGTTGACAGTCTGCCCATTCCTGGAGATCCTCATAGGGATAGTCACTGTATAATACTGGCTGCACTTTTGTGGGGTTTTTGGCTTGTTGAAGAGAGCGAAGATCTCTGCTTCTACCAAAGAGTAAAAAAAGTGGAGTAATGCAACAACCGTATCATAAAATTTCAGCTGAAACAATATAACCCACTGTTTGCCCTTGCCTAATCACACTGTGCAACTGCAAAAAATTCTTTGAGGTGAGGTTATCTCCTTAATACATTTTTGCAGTAGGGTCCCAAAACCTAATACAGTATTTTGTTTGCTGTTATAGTATTTGTTACTCATAATGGATTCGCTGTTGATAATAAAACATTTAGAGACAGTAATACCTGAGTACTAATGCAACACTCCCCTACGGGAGCTATCAGTCCAAATACGAAATCTTACTGCAAATTTAGGAGGAATTGCAGTCCGTAAATCATAGCCATTAAAGTATTAAATAGCCTGGGTTTGGTAACACCATGTCATGGAATAAGCCAACAGCAGTCTCATCTCAAGAAAATGCAATTAATCATTCACACAGAGACTATGCTAGCTGGTTCACTGATTTACTCTGGGTCTGAGCCAAGGTGTGACATTGACACAACAGCAAATGAAATTTAAAAGTGGAATTGTGAAGGGTCTCACAAATGAGAACATCTTCTACACTCCGCTCTAGTATATCATACAAACAGTTACTGTAGGCAAAAGAGTCATTGCTGACAGCAAAGCTGAGCTTTCACAGCCCTAAAGTGAAATCAAGTTTAAATGCAGATACTCCTTCTCAGAAGGGTACAACTGTCAATAAAATAACTAATAAAAAATTGGGCACATTATTACTTATTACTTATTACTGGACAAGGAAATAAATGGTAAAACTTCTATTGACTTCCAAATACCAAAAATTCTCTCAAAATATATTAATATAAAAGGTAAAGACATTATAAGAAATTCCTTCATTCAATAAGCTCCTCTTGTTTCCAAGCTATTATAGTCTAACCTCAAGTAAAAGTAAAGAAAGAGATGTCAAGACAAAGGTTACAACTGCTCTCTAACAAACGTCACTGAGCAAGAAGCAGTGTGTAAATTGAAAAAGATACCAGAAGGGAGATGCTCAGAAACAGGCTGGCAGCACTTGAAGAGAAGAGCTGAAAGCTCACGATGCAACCAACAAGAAAAGAGATCTAAGGATCACAGACATAAACCATAACTCAAACAGAGTAAAAAGGAATAAATGTTAATGTGACTCCTCTTGCTGTTTACCACTTGTTTAGAAAGAAATTATGATAATCCCAACTCAGAAGAGCACACACAGAAAGCTCCTCTGATTGTTTTGATTCTGACCCCCAGAACAGACTCATGTTGTAAAGGGAGATTTTCCTTTTGTGTATTAAGACACTAATACAAGAAGCTTGACATGACCCGACAACGTGCGCTCACAGCCCTGAGAGCCAACCCTATCCTGGACTGCATCCAAAGCAGAGTGGCCAGCAGGTCGAGGGAGGGGATTCTGCCCCTCTACTCCACTATGGTGAGACCCCACCTGGAGTGCTGAATCCAGCTCTGGGGTCCCCAGTACAGGGAAGGCATGGACCTGTTGGAGTGAGCCCAGAGGAGGACCACCAAGGTGATTATGGGGATGAGGTACCTCTCCTATAAGGAAAGGCTCAGAGAGTTGGGGCTGTTCAGCCTGGAGAAGAGAAAGCTCTGGGGAGACCTTAGAGCACCTTCCAGTACCTAAAGGGGCCTACAGGAGAGCTGGAGAGGGACTTTTTACGTGGGAATGGAGTGATAGGACAAGCAATGATGGTTTTAAACTCAGAGAGGGCAGAGTTAGATTAGATATTAGGAAGAAATTCTTCACGGCAAAGGTGATGAGGCATTGGAACAGGCTGCTCAAGGAAGTTGCGGCTGCCCCATCCCTGGAAGTTGGATGGGTCCCTGGGCAACCTGATCTACTAGAAGGTGTCCCTGCCTATGGCAGGGGCTTGAAAATATATGATAAAGTCCCTTCCAATCCAAACTATTCCATGATTACACTAACAACAGCAAATCATGGAACTGAAAATCTGTAGGGAGATGGTAGGTTGGATTTGACACTGGGTTGTTACCAACATGCATTTAAAACGTGTGGGAGTCTTTCCGTGTCGACTTGGTTTGTCACTGCATAATACACCAGTCTAACCCAAGTCACTACTGACAACAGTTTTCACCTGAAAATCTGAATCCTGAATCCTCCAGCATGGACAAAGACACCTTCAGGTGCTTCTAGGTAACACAGCACTTTTGGACATACTGTTGGAATATCTGTGCCTTGCTCACAGGCAAATATTTTTCAACATGCTTTGAAGAGCCCTTTAGTAACAGGGAAAGAGAATGAGCACTACAAAACATTCAGGAATAAAGTGAAGAAGCATAAAAATAACATTTAAAAATGTTAATTAAAAAACCAAAAATTAAGAACAAATTTAAGATCCCACAAATACTAAGAAATATTAACTTTTTTCCTGAAGTTTCACGTAGAGAAGAAGGAGTTTACGAGTGGTAACCTCCTACGGAACACGTAGGGAAAAAAAAAGCAAACCACCACCTGATGCTTTCAATCTTCACATTCCCAAGGAAGGATGGAGAACTCGTGCCAAAAGCTGAAATACATTTTCCATGGGAGGAAAAGGGAGTGCTGTAATAACAAAAATTCATGCAAGAGTAATAAAGAAATCAGCAATGTTGTACAAGATTTGGGAAAATCCTATTGTAGATGAGCTGTCACATAAAACTGCCTTCTCAGACCTTCAGTCTTGGAAATTATTTGCATAACTCACCAATTAAAAAAATAAATGAAAAATAAACAAAGCCAAAAAGCACACACAGAAAGAAAGATAATTGAGAAAACTAAATGCATTTTTAAAATAAACCCTCTTATCTGGCAAATCAGCCACTGCAATAAAATCCTGGTGTGTTCCAGACAAAAGCTGGAAAAACTGAAAGTAATCCTCTTCACATTATGTAGAAATACAGCGAACATGGTCACTTGTAGCAAAAGAATTTCAATGTTCAGTATGGAGAAGAACAGCATGAAAAAGATGATTAAAATTCCTAAGTTAACTCTCATAGCATATATAAAAAAAGAACTGGTCTGATTAGACTTGGAGATAACTAATTTTTAACTATAAAACTAAGAGAGGTTTTTATGTGTAAGATTCTAGTGTTGTGATGACCAACTCTTAAGGGTGTAAACCAGAAGAAATTGTTCAAACAATAGCTGTGTTTTTACCAAATCTGGGTGCCCCCTTGCCCAACAAAAACTGAAGAAAGTATGGTGAAAGGTTACTAGAGCATGATCCAAATTTGATGGTGAAAAGCTGATTACACCAAACCGCACCGGAAACCAAGACAATAGTCCAAGGAGAGTACAACGCAAAGTCATTCTTGGTCCTACACACACAATTCCCACAGGGGTAGAATTGTTTGACTGAATCTATGTAAGACTTAAAGAATAGGGATAAATTAAAGTCAAGGACAGTACCAGCTTCAGAAATTCCATCTACATTCCCCTTGAAGAGATTTGTAGCTCACAAGAAAATTAAGGAAAACGTAAGAGAAATAGGTGTAAACATGGTTTTCTTGCATTTAAACAAATATAGGAAAGAAAAGTATTTTGAGGTTTAAACTGGAAATGAGGAAAGAATCTTTTTTCGATTCCTTTTAATTTTCTAAATTACTCTGGTCTACATCTTGTTTTGAACTACAGTTCTTGCTACAGAAGTAACCCCTGAGCATCAAACACCTTATGGAAGTTATTTTGGGACCTCAGATGAGACTTGTGGTCTTTGATGGCATTAAATGACATTTAAAAAGTGGAAAGCATGCCTGAGGAGAATATTATGTCAAAGAAATGAGAGAAAAAAACCCAGTATATGGAGAAAAATCTTAAAAAGAAAAAAAAAAAGGAGAGAAAGAATTGGAAGGCAAATTATTAGGAGCCCCATTACCAAGATGATCTTTATTATGAATTAGCAAATGTAAGTTATTAACAAAAATAACTGCTGATTTCCAGTAATTACAATTCTGACTGTAGCACTGACCCCCAGCCTGACGATAGAATACTAGGAGACTTCAGGGTCCAGATCACATATATTCCTGCTGTTCCTGACATGGTTTAATTCCAGCTATGTTCACCTGCTACAAAGGGGCTAACTGTGATAAGGCTTTGTGACTTATTCCTTCTATTGCTGCAAAACCTTGTCAGGTAGATTAGCAGGGCTTTTTACTCAAACAGACAAAAAGGACACAAAGATCAAGAGCTCTCAGGGTATAGCAACAAATACAGAGATGAAACAATTCAGCCAAACAGACAAAAATAAGTCTTTACACTCAGGCATACATATGGGCCATAACAAAGCTGCACCTGCTTATATCATCTCTGCCATCTAAGTTATGCTCAGTTGTTGTGAACTGTGTAACCATGCTGAAATCAGGTTAAGTGGCTCATTTGAGACATCTTTTCTTCACTATCACAGTGGTAATGTCCCCCCTGCATCCCCACTCCCTAAAGGAGCTGGGAACATAATCGAGGCAATTTTAACTTGGCTTTTATGTAGGAGAGGTCACTACAATACTTACTGCCAGTAAGTGGTTTTAAACATCGTGCTGGTGTTTCATTCTCTGCTAGTCCATTCATCTTGTCTGCTGCTCCTCTTACACTCAGGTTCGCGTGTTGAAACTGTTCCTCGTTTCCCTTCGCAGACTTGAGATTCAGCTCTTCAGCAGCCTGTCCTTCACCTCTACAGCCCTCTCTGGATGTGGCACATTGGTCAGCACTTTCCTCACTCTGTGTTGAAGTACTGCATCCATTAATGCCATCTATTTTCTCGCCATCCGGTGAAGCATGATCCTCAGGGTAATTTGAAACATTTTTATTATCTTTTGATTGCACAGAGTTGTTACTGGCAGGTGTCAGGGAGGCGCTGACAAGACAGTTCTTTTGGGAATGGTACTGAGGTATAATTCCAACAAATTTCAAGCCTTGACTTGCAGCATCTTGAATCTACAAGTTGAAGAAGATTAGATTTTTAACTGTCAAGCTGTCTTAGCTAAATAGAAACACAGAAAATAACACCCTTCAAGGCAGCAAGCATGTCATTTTGCTACTTTTGTCCACTACCACAAAAAATTGTCATGTTGCATTTACATAAAAAGTTATTCTAAAGAAGCAGAATGAAAAGATCCCTACACCATCTGAAATAATGTGAAAATGGAGGGGGAAAAAAAGGAAAAAAGGGGGGGAAAGAGAGAGAAAATGCCTACATATTTCTTCACAAGAGATAAAAGTATCTGTTTGAAAAGCTTATTTATTACAAATTACTCAAAGTGGTATTTCTTACAAAAAGAATTTTAGTATCATTCTCAATAAGTCAGAGACTTATTATTACATCGTCTGTATTAGGTGTGTGATTATGACATTTATGCAAGGAAAGGATTATTAATTAACTGTGCTATATGCACCATTATAACAACAGTTGTTGTTTGTCCTGTTTTGGATTGAGAAACAAATGGCAGACTTTCACATAATGAGTAAATAAAAGCAAAGCTATATTAATACACCATTTTTGGAAAGATACAGAACTCAGAATAGAAAATGGCATTGTGACATAAGCTAAGAAGAAGGAAGAAAAAGGAAACCAAGAGGCTCTATCACTAATCCTTTACACTTCAGGTAAAGAAGGAAAAGGAAGGAATCAAATCACAAAAGACCCTAAGAAAAAACACATTGGGCTAGTAGTAATGACAGTTAGACAAAGCCAGAATTAACTAACGAAGGTTTGAGATGAAGCAGAAAGAGAAATCTCTTTCAGGCAGACTCAGCACTACGGATGCACCATCCACTCCAGTCACCAGCCTCACACCCCTCAAACCCAGGAGAAGCTGCAGTGCGAGACAGACTTCTGTGAAAACATATGAGTGTCTACTGCTTCATTTATCAAAATCAATCACTGAAATTAAAAGGTTTCCATGTAATGTATACTCTTCGTGTAATGCAAAGTCTAAATACACATATATGTTTCAAAAATAAATGCCTCGAGAATGGAGAAATTATTTCATTTTCTCTGCACACCATGTAATTCAAGAGAGTTAAAGTGTTTTGATCATTCTTCTACGCTCAATGTAGTATCAACCTAGGAGAAACAGGTCAGTGAGGGGGTTTTTCAATAGAAAGTAAAGAGGAAGAATTTTGTAAAACTTTTTTTTTTCTTTTTAATTTAAGAGGAAGCTCATGTTTGCATCTCTTCTATCCAGATTTTTTTTTTTTAATGAATCATTTACTTCCTGGTAATGTGTTACCTGATCAACAACAAGAACTTCCTCTTTCAAACTACTATTATATTTTCCATGTTAAATTAACTCTTGATTTCATGATCACAGGAACTTGAAACAGAGGTCTCCAGGAAACAAGGCAATGGTCTTCACAGGTGTTTAGCCTGGAAAACATGGGACGCTGACTTAACTAAAGCTCATTGCTAAAGAGGACAATAACCTCTAAGAGGACAATAAAAACACCACTGGCAGTGTCCTGATCAAATGAGTATCTGTCTACAAAGAAAGTTAGCATATAACTTGCTCAGGAAGGTTTAAGTGAATGTCAATAACAGATGCATTCATAATATGCTTAATGGCCCAGACTCTCCATTGTAACTTGATTAATACTTTTTTATATAGTCAATGATAGAGTTACAAATTCATTTCATCTCTTATCACTCATCTACAGACACAACACTACATTTGTTTAGTAGGTTGCAGGGCAGCTAATTAAAGAAATTTAACCAGTATGCAACTGTTAAAGTGTTTGGGGATAGTATATACATAGTAATTTTACTGGTCCTGGTCAATAAAGACTGCTTGTCAATCTATACCAGACTCCCACGCTGTGGTTTGGATGAGAACAGCTTTCACAGATATTGTAGCAATGCTTTACAGTCTTGGCTTACTCAAAAAAAATGTGTTTGTTCTAAGGAATACCTGATGCTGAGGTGTTTCTTCTGAGGCTCTTGTTCTGAGAATGGAAATGGGAGGAACTAAGAGCTGAATTGTAGTCTAAGCTGTATTACCCTAATAGTTTAGCAGAAAAACTGGAAAAAGTCTGTAGCCCTTTCCCAACAAGTTAATAGACAGTATACAGAACACAGAATCTTGTTTAAACATGTATTTCAAATTTTCCCAATTACATATGGTGGAACCAAGCACCTCATTATTTTCAATAAAGCCAATTTATCAGGAAAAGCTACATCAACAGTGTGATGCATGCTGCAGAACAGCAGAGTGATGTATCAGCAGACACAGTCTCTCCCTTCAACTTTCTACAAAACCATGAAGAGGCTAGTTCTCACTAGAAAGTATAAAGCCTGAGCCTGAACATTTTCAAACTACAAAGACAATTCATTTTTTCAGTACCCTGTTGAGAGCTTAAATAGTATGAAATTTTAGTTGTCGTCACATCCAAACTGAATTATGCCACCCAGTACAAATTCATGTTTCCTGTTTCCTGTATTTCGAATATTGAATATTTGAATTATAAAAAAAAAACCAAACCCAAACCAAAACGAACCCAAACCTCAGTAACTGGAGAGGTTGTGCCCAGCTATGGCCAGCTATGCAGGACAGAAGGACTGTTCCTAGCAGGTACCTGTGGTTTTTGAACTCTTTGAGGCATTCTGTGCTGGTACACACAGACAGATATGTCTCTTCCAGCCTTTTGGGAAATTATGTCAGCAGATGCAGTGTTAGGAATCGGCAAGAGGGCAATGCATGGGAGAAAGCAGGGGTAAAGCTGCATTGAATGGGAAGAACATGATGCTACTCGGATAGGATCACCCAGGATATGTTCCAGATTAGATAAACAACACAATTACCTGTCTTTATGTGCCGGTTTAGAGCACTAACAAAGACTACTAAGAAAGGCCTGTGTCTTACTGCATTGTATGACTAAATGCGAGGAAAAAACATAAAGACAACTGCATCTCTACCACTTTTCATATCAGATAAGAAGCTAGATTAAAAATGCCCTTACATGAAGTCATCCATACTAATTTCAAATGTTTTACTGACATTTTTTGTACTTTAAATATACTACATACTTGCCCTTTACATCTTTGGAAATTGTGAAAAGGGGAGTTCCAACAAAATTGAAAATAAAAAAATAATCTTTGCTTCTTTCCCCAGATAGGAACAGAAACATTTTTATTGCCTCATAAAGCGCTGCTTGGATTACATTAACCACAAATACAAGACCAGATCTCCATCACAAAAGATGCTTTTGTTCAACCACAGAAGCAGAACTTAACTTATTTATTTCAATCTGGATAAACACCCAAGTGGGTACATCCAAATTCATTTGTAACCCGGTTGAAACAAATTGGATTAACGTCAGTTTAAAAATAGAATCTGCGTAAAGAAGGGGTGAAATTTCACATGTACAGAGGGCCAAGGCAGTTAAAGAATTTAATGTCATCCCTATAATTTGCTTGATTAGAAACCTGGCATTTTCCCTGAGGGGAAGAAATGACAGATTTAGCCTTTGCTGTCTGTGACATAAATATCAAATCTCCCACGAACTTTAGCAGGAATAGGAACAAGCACCGTGTCCAACCCCGATGTCACTACCTTAATTGAATTTTAGCTGAAGCACTTGTGTTAACATTCTTAACATTTGTGAAATGTTATTGTTTATTTCAGAACTGCCTGACTGCTATTTTTACACTGCATTTGGAAAGAAAAGGACCCATCACCAGCATAACGCAGTGTCACTAAACATTACGTGGATGTAGCAAATTTATATCTCACCTTTTAAAATTATTTTGGTTCTCTTGAAGACTCCCTACCTAATTAGAAAATGGCTGACACTCCAAATTAAAGGTCTGCAAAACCACACCTGGCAATAAGTATGGCTGAATGATGAAATCCTCTTTTCTGGAAACTACTTGTTTTTAGTCTACAGATCTCACAGCCATGTGAAACCCACATTCAGAAGCTCATTTTGAACAGCCACATACAGGTTTTCTTTTCAAATCTGTTTTGAATAAAGACACTTGGCAAGTCCATTGTACAGCCCACATATTGTTTGTGATTCTGTGTTTCTTGTTGCACTTTCAGCACCATAATAATCTCCTATTGCTAGCAAGCATGATGGTACTCTTATAAATATGGAAAATCAAGGATAGAGATACCATGCTGAACAGAATCATACACCTTTTGTCAGTTTTGGCAATTGCTTACAGGGAGATCCTGATCGCATCCCTGTGGGATGGCACAATGAAAATCAAACACTTCCATCAAGCTCAAGATAGTACTCCAGCCACATCAATAAAAATGCAAAGTAACACACAGAAATTTAATAATGAGGACCTGTCTCCGATAAGAATTTCAAACAAATTATTTAATAAGTGTTAGGAATTTCCCTTAACTCTTTTATGCCAGGATTAACTCTTATTTGGGGTGAATCCAGAAGAAAAGCAGTTTCACTAATGTCATCAAGGCACTCTAGTTTACAGCAGTCCTAAATGGTCTCAAGGCTTACACTTTCTCATTATTTTAAAACAAACCACCTTTAAAACCTAGGCACTAGGACTGAACATTTCATTAACAGGTTTGCTATATGGTTCATGATATAACTAGATATTGAAGGAATTTAGTAACAACCCAGTAAAGGGGACTGCTGCTAATATAAACAGTAACCCAGAAATAATTTATGAGGAGCATATATAGCAAATATGCACTCAGAGAGAATACAACATTTTCAAGGAGCAATGAACTGATTTTTGGTGGTCAGATGCAGTCAGCTCTGCTGTGAACTTCGGGAAAGACTGCTACTTAGTCCAACTGGTGGCCAAACATATGGCCTTGGAAACAATAGCCGGTTAATTTAGCCCAGAGCTATCTATTTAAACCAAGCATGAACTTAGTCAATAAAAGAAATGCTTTTCTGTTTATTTAGTTGTTGTTTCAAAAAGAACAAGGATGAAAGCATTAGAACTCATAATGTGCATCAGAAACCAGATGAGTGTATTTTTCTACCTTCTTTTTAGGATTCAAGCAGATCTCCTTTAACAACAGCACCAGGATCTTCATGCAAAGAACATGAACTTGTGGTTTGAGGAGAATGCTATGTACTGCATGCCACGGACTGGAAAAGTATGCTCAAGACTACAGGCTTCCCACTGTGTCCTCCTTCATTAATATTTAGTAGTACACATTTCATCAGAAATACTGCACATCCCCCTCGTAGTCTGTTCATTTCTGGAAACAGATGTTTAAAATTAAGACAGGCTTCTAGTTTGCCCCTGATATTTTCCACACGTCGCACATGCTCTTTCCTTAGAAGACAGCAACAGTCATCAGGAGTTTATCGCTTATTTTAAAATCAACTAAGCTTGGCTAATGCTCTGAAGGAGGGATTTACTTCTTTCTATATGAATCAAAACTTTTGAAACTTTGGCATTTTTGTATCCCTAATACTACGTTAAAAAAAAAAAATTCCACTAACCAAAGAGCAAAGCATCAATTGCCAATCATCCTATTACTCTGAGACTGTGTCACTACTTGCAGATTTCCAAACCAAACAACCTTTCTGACCAGGATGTTCTGTCATTTAAGCCTGTACTTTCCATGCATTTTTAACCTTTCCCAGTTTACACTGGAAATTCTGATTTTGAGACAGATAGTTCAGGTTCATATACATATAGGAAAATATAAATGCAGCTTTTAGAAAGTAAAATCCCAGTCTGCATTCAGGCTTTCAAATTACCAAATATTTTCACTGTCAATTACACCAAAATAGACCATCAGGGATAAAATACTGGAGAGATGCATTGGAAAATGTTACTATAATCCCAAATCACAGAACAGTCCTTTAAGCAGTGTTGTTGGCAGTGTTTATATATGAAAACCTTGACCAGAATTTTAACATCTGGGAACTTTAGATAAGACTACCAGAATGAAACGGACAGATCCAACAGAAGAGGATAGAGCCCAGAAACAAACCCAAACGGTAAAACCTAATCTTTCCATCTTTGGAAATCCAACAGAACCGTTAATTTGCCATTCTGAGCTCTCATTCCATTTGTGGTAGAGCAGAATAAGGCACTGAACAGGGCAAGGAAGCAAGCTTTGCAGTTTTACAACATGCCCATTTGTAGTAGCCTCTGCAAAAGTGAACTGAAAGCTACAAACAGCACAGGGAGAAATGTACTGAAGCAAGAAGCTACTGCAACTTACTCCTGCACTGATTAAAACAGAAGATGGGATCTTAAGGCAGTGCTGCAGGAGATATTAAATTACAGCAAGCTATAGGTCTCCTGCTACTCAAGCCAAGGCAGACATGAGATTAACAATTTGGAATTCCTCTTCAGCTTGCATTATTTTTACTCCTGAGAACAATACAACCACACTAAACACGTAGTGCAGCATGGTGCAAGTACACCTGCTCCTTTTAGCATATTTCATTAGATGACAGGTCTTGAAACCAGTCTCATCCTCTGTGGTCCTGGGTGTGATGATTCTTCTCAAGTTATCTCATTTTAGCATCTGTTTCTTCACTGAAGGCAAAGGGTGAACATTGCTGGCCACAGGCTACAAAGGTTTGGTGAGTGTGGTACCTGCCCGAAAGCCACTTAACATACTTGCATCCTCTCACCCTTGCCATAAACTCTGAAAGAAAGTTCTGAAATTATATACATAATTTAAGACTTATTCCCTAAAACTTGTTTTAGCCTTGGGATAAACTGCTAAAGAGCAGGCAGCTACGCTCACTCAACCCAAATACTTGATTTACATTGTTTGAAAAAAGTCTGTGGAAACTCTTGTCCCAAGCTCTTGCTCTAGAGAACTGGCATTTTCAAAATGCAGATCACGTCCTGTCCAGGAATCTTTTGCAAAAAACTCCTACGATAATGGGTGAATAAAAGCCAGGGGAAAATAAAGATTCACAGAGATGTAGAGTTGAGTATTGTATCTAATAACCATTGTAGCAACTAGCAACAATGCAATTCAAAACTGGGACAGTGGTTTAGTCCATCTCTGTCCTAGGCAATGAAAACAAACAAATAAAAAGGTTCAGGACAACCGGAATATTTTAAAAAGTAGGAATTCCATCTCAAGCCTATAGGCTTTACATTTAATTTGCAGGCAACACTTTCTTTTCTTTTTAGATCAACCAAAGATCTATGTTCAAATGTTTCTTTAAAATCACATTGTTTCATCAAGCCATCTGTTACTCGTAGCCAAAATTACAATTTGAACAATTTGCCCATATTTTATTTTAGCACAGTATAAAATATTATTTTACTGTTATTTTAAAAGTTTTTTTTCCCACCAGACAGAAGTAGGATCATTAAAAACATCAACGACATACTTTATAATATCTATTTTTATCTTGGACAAGGGGATGACTCTGGAAGCTGCTGGGGGCAAAGGATTATAAAAGCACAACCAGGCTCCTGGGAGAGTCCTGAAAATAGTTTTGCAATGTCCATGGAAGATATATATCAACACCACTTTTACAGGGCTTAGTCAAAAGAACACAAGTTGAAAGAAGCTTAACTAGGAACAGATGTTTCCCTTCACACCAGGTTGTTTAAAATACAGTATATGCTATTTTTTAACATCTCTTGTTATATATACACTTAAAAAATGTTAACAGAATGCACTTTAATAAATATTATCACAGCAGATTACAAACAGCTGAGCCATTGATGTCGAGTTTCAACTTCTGCTTCATGACCATACCTACAAACATCCAAATACTTAAAAAATAGAATAGGGTCTGTTTGCACTGAAAACTTGCAGAAAACAAAGCAGTCAGCTAAGTGCTTAGCAATGGTTTTCATTACAATGCACTACAGAAATAAACGTTGTATTGTTCTTTTGCAAATACCCTGGAGAGTAAAGGTTTTGGGGTGGGATTTTTTGGGTTTATTTTAAGGATGGAAATGATTTTAGAAGAGATTGAGATCACATCTAGGTAAGTAATCCTAGGTAATAAACAGGACTCTAGAGGGGTAATTTTCTAGCCACAGAAGTAAATCTGAACTGCTTGTTAATTGGAAGAACAAACCTCTGAGCAATATTAAAGATGCAATTTTTCCCCTCTTCTATCTTTTACTGCCACCTGCTCTGAGTGTGTACCCTGCAAGAAACTTCCATACGGGCCAGCTAAAACATATCTCAAGTAAAGAATAATGCTTAGGATTACCATAACCACCTAAGGAACCCTGGCACCAACAGAGCAATTGGAGACTTCTCAGAAGAGATCCTTGTAAGAGTGCAGCAACTGAGTCAAGAAATGCACCAACAGACTAGTGCTCTTCAGAACACATATGCTGCATCTCTTTGTTCCTTCTAAAAAAGAAATCTCAATGCAAAGACTAAGAGACGAAGAATAAGTAATGACAAACAGAAAGAGACAAGAAAGTGAGAAATACTGGAACAGCTACATAAACCCCAATATTTTTCTTAGCTATTGTAAGTGAAAGTAAAAAAAAAAAATTGTAATACTAGTAATTTTCAGATTATTTTCTAGAAAATTACAGATTTTTGTCTTCTCATTTGCTTGTCATACTGTGACAAACACAAATAATTATATATATATGCATATTATTATGGAGACACTGATACATTTATCATCATAATTAGATGCTAAAGAGTTTTAAAACTCAGAGGCTGAGAGCTCAAAATCATTCAATATTGCTTTCACACAATATGTGGGTATGTGAAGTCCCCTGTTCTCATCATACAAAACAAATGTTCATTCTTATGTGAGTAAATGTCTAGAAAGTAAGTGAATCACTCCCTTGACTAGAAACATCTATGGAAAAGATTTAAAAAGTTCTTGAAAATTCATATAGGCATTTAGCTATTATTTTAGAAGAGAAACAGAAATCCTCCTAAATACTTCAACCATCCTTCTATCTAACTTAAGAGAAGCCTGAGAGTTAAACTGTCATTTAAGAGCAACAGTAATACAAAAATCCTTTACCAATTAGAATCACAACACAGATGATTGCAGAAAATTATGTGCATGAACCAAGCAGTTATCCCGAAAACTCCAAAAAGCTACACGTGAATGGAAGGGAAAAATCAAGACAGCAGGAAAAGAAGGATCTCAGTATTTTGATAAAAACACCAATATGGAGAAACATGCAGTGAGACTGAACTGTGATTGTTTGGGGGGTGTAGCAGTTCCTTACCCAACCATTCAGCCAGTCTCCAGCCTCAGGCTCCCTCCAAAGGAGAGAGGGTAGATAACAAGCAGGAGGATCAAACCCCTCCAAGAAATGTCTCGCCTTTCAGGAGCACACAAAGTTCAACTACAGTTTAGTAATGCATACCAACTTCCACTGCATAAAGTAACACTTGAAACATAATAATACTTCGTTCCAGTTTTATTCCTGATAACGTTTTCTTTTCCATAAAACTGTCAAGAGGGCTCAAATACAGAAGATCTTTTCAGGAATGCAGGATCTGAGTTCTTCTTACAAGTGTTAGTATTGTACAGCCTTTCTTTCAAAATTGTCCAATTCTCCACACAACTTGCCTCTGTACCAGAGAGAACTGGTGGTCACACTTTCAGATGCCAACTCTAGAACAAGTACACAGGTGGCAGCATCCTTGCAATGTGTTTTGTTTGCATATTCACAGAACATACCGATTTGGAAGGGACCCACAAGGATCATAAAGACCAACACCTGGCCCTGCATAGGACCATCCCCAAGAGTCACACCATGTGCCTGAGAGTATCATCCAAATGCTTCTTGAACTCTCAGGCTTGGTGCCATGACAACTTCCCTGGGGAGCCTGTTCCAGTGCCCAACCTCTGCGTGAAGAACTTTTTTCTGATGTCCAACCTAAATCTTCCCTGACACAACTTCAGGCCATTTCCTTGGGTCACTAGAGAGAAGAGATCAATGTCTGCCCCTCCTCTTCCTCTCACGAGGAAGTTGTAACTGCAATGAGGTCTCTCCTCAGTCTCCTCCAGGCTGAACGGTCCAAGTTGACCTCAGCTGCTCCTCATAGGGCTTCCCCTCAAGGCCCTATTTGTCCATAAAATCTTTGCTAAAAGTAAAAAAAAAGTATAATGACAGACTGTCAGGGAAGAGAAACAACAGGACTGGTGTACATATGCTTCCTCTGGGAAGTCTCCAGTCTGTCTGATGAAACTCTTCCAGCCATGAAGACCAAGTTTCCTGAGCTATTCCTCCCTGGGGTCCCACTCGCTTAAGCCTGAGAGGTACCATCACTTCCTTGGCCCAGCAATGCTATTATTAAACAATAAGTGTCAACAAACTTATTGGCAAAGTCACTCCATCAGCAGCAGTGAGATTATTTGCAAGGTGATTTGGACTACAGAAGCTGTTCTGAGGACCACTTAAGGGAGCGACACATTACTGGCATTTGTACTCACTGAACTTGGCCAAGACGTGAGCAGAGGGAACAGCAATGAGCAGATCTGACACACACTGCCTCATCTGGCAGATTTCATCGCACAAGAAACATCACTAAGGTGTTTCAAGATGGCAGTCATGTTCCAAGTGGAACTGGTCCACTTCTGAAAATGTAAACCAAATTATTGATCAGTACTGCCTTAGGTTTGTTGGGAGAAATCAGACGAATTTTTGAGTCAAGTAAGGACACACCAGTGGGGAGGGGTCCTTGTCTGGCCAAAAACACAAAAGGAAGATGCCTGCATTTGGATTTCAGTTAAGCTAAAGCATTTTTAAACCATGCTTTTCTGTGCTTATCATACTTCCCCAGAGAAGGATAATGAGTCCATAGGGAAAAGAAATATGAACCCTGCAATGGCATCACAATGAAAAAAAGTTACCATAAATGAATTTCCTCTCATTATTAAGCAGGCAACCAAGGACCCAAAGATGCCCTTCCTAAATTTTAAAAAGTCAAAACTGGGGAAACATGGTACAGAAACAATCCTCCATTCCCTTTCACCTATACCACAAAGAGATGAGTGTAGCAGTAAAACCTTCTGCCTGTTACAGTTCTTCTAGAGCATGTAACTCAGATTGGAACAGAAGACAAAGGTCATGAGAAACATATTTGGCATTCATATTTGATTGTGTATTCAAAATAACCCTTTTCTTGTGATGTCAGCCTAGCTTCTGCTTCCCTTACTTGTCTCCATAGATTCAGAAGAACACTCTCAGATGAAAAAAACGATAACAGGATACACAGAAATAAAAAGCAACTAAGGAAGTAATTAAAGGCTCCCTATCTGACATGAGATACAAGTCAAAGTATTACAAAACATGGTATCTTAGAAGTAACATCTCTGACTTTCAACTGCTTCAGAATGATCTGAGCCACAGTGATCAGAATTTCAGAAGTTAGCTTTGCTCATTAAAAAGCAGATGAGCAAATCTTTAATCTCTGTTTTGCCTGAGAGCTAAACAGGAGTTAGCACAGGAGTGCTAATATCAATTCAGCAATATAGTATATACATAACAGTTACTTCTTTCATTGTCCACAAATTATGTGTCAAAGACACCATGGGACTATTTTAGCTCTTTAGGACAGGTTAAGCTGCACAGATCCAAGTGGATATCAACAAACAAACAGAGTGTGGTGATGTCAACACCATTCTAAGGTACAGGAGGAGTGTATTTTATGTGACATTGTGTCCCCAGTCTTGCCATAGCCAGAAACCACAGTGGTGGTTTCAAGACCAGCAAAGAGAGTGGAGAATTGGGACAGAGTCCAGCAGTGCAGAAGGATCTCAACAACAGAACACAGGTTTGACCAGAGAGTCTTCTTTGGCATTTCTTAAATGTCTTGTAGTCAACATTGTACTGAGGCACTTCGTTTCAGTCAGCAAAAAGCATTCTCCAGGTGAAATAATGTCCTTGTTTCTACCAAATTATAACAATTATATGGAGTTATAGGGGAAAAAAAGCATATATAGAAAAAAAAAAGCATATAATACCTACACTGTATGCCATTACAAATTTTTGTTGTGTTTGCAGAAGGAAGCAGTTAATATTCAATATGAATTTTCAATGCAACAAAAAGTCAGTTAAGAAAAGTTATTAAAATTGCATCCTTGTTCAAACTCCAGGTAAACAATACTTGCTCAGCAGTGCATAATAAAATTAACAAAATTAATTTTCTCAGGGTATAGGAATTTTTTGCGACAAGCTCATAGAGAAAATTTTGACTTCTCATTTTGTTTTGAAAATATAGCTATTCTATCTGGTTTGGGGTTTTTTTAATACAGTAATTTGCAATGCAGTAAGATGGTAAACCTGTGCTAGAAGTCTCTGTTACGAAAAGCTCTGTGATCAAGGATTTGCCTATTCAGTTAAAACATTGTATTAACTTCAATTGTATTCCACAGTTTGAGAAGAATTACAGGGTTGTTCTTTTCTGAAAGCAAGCAACTGCCCTCTCTAACAGCTTTTTGTTACTGCTTTCTTTGAAGAACATTCTTTATTTTTCATTTATTTTGTTTGTAAACATCTGGTTTATATGCCCTTAAAAGCAATGGACATTTTTGTTGCTCAGACAAATTAGTTAATAGGACAATTAACTCCTACACCCAAACAAGTCCTGTTTCCTGAGTTTGATTTACATAAAAGTGTTTAGAATTTCACAATTGTTAAACAATTGTGTTTAATCAGATACAGACAGTGACATAGCACACACTTGACAGCAACAGCTTCAAAGAACTTCAAATATCTCTACATCAAATAACATCTGAGGATGAGCGACATACTCAGCCTACAGAGAAAAGGTAAATATACATTCTAGCTATTAAAATTTAAATTATTGTCTTTCAAAAGGCATCTTCATAACCCCGTAATCAAATGGCTTCTACCAACAGAAGCATTTCCGTGTCTAGAAAAGAACTCTAAAGAGTCTCAGAACTGGATATTTATGGAAATAAGACGACTCCTGGATTGTCATTTTGTTTTCATGTTAGCCATACTCTTTCTGAAGTCACATATGAAAAGAAATCTTCTGTCGCAATGACGCACAATTTTGCTACCAGTTGTGACAGTTCCGCCTATATTTCTCTTCTCTGACTTGAAGAACTGAAGAATAAAATCAAACGTGTTGAAACTGACACACACCAACTACCCAAGTTTTGCCTAAGTGTAAATATATCGAAATAATCCAAGATAACATCAGAATCGTAGTGCAGTAATGCAGTTAAACCTGAAGCAAAATTCAGACTCAAACTTTCGAATGTTATTAAGTGTTCAGAAAACTTCAGTTTGTTCTGATACCAAAATCTATATATCTTTAAGTTTGACAATGGTGATCAGATAGTTACAGCTGCATTATTTTTAATCTAGTTTTTACAATTCATAGTAAAAAGGAAAGATCGAATGAGTGTAGTCTGTCAAGCTGAGTCCCCATCAAGAAATTTACTCTACAAAATTTTAACTATTATCACTGCAAGATGAAATAAAAGTAGAGCAGTATACCTGCTTACTATTCTTACACTCCATGGCTAAGTAAATATAGTTCTCAATGCTAGTTTATATAAAGGGCAACAGGACACAACAGATGCTGCAAAATTTGAAACATCCACAATGAATCTGTCTTCATTAAAATGGACATAACCTGCTAATTTCCAATCTGGCAGAATATTATAGTGTCAAAAATAATTTTAAAAAGAAGGCATCAAATAAAGAATTGCAGTGTTCTCTTCAAATTCACCAGTATATATAATAGCTAATTGAAAGCAACACTATTCTGGATGACAAAAGGATTTAGGTTACCAGTACCATCTCTAACTGCTCATCATGTAATACTGAACCAAAACTTAAATAATCTGGGAGTTTCCGGGAGGTAATAGGCCTTTTATGTAAAGTACTATCTAACAGGCTATTTTGACACTAAAATGGAAATTATATATATTGTTTCAACATAAAACATTGCACATTATAGGACCATCTTCTACACTGGTAACTTAGTTGATACCATCCATATATGATAGATAGGTCACTCTCCTGTGACACTACAAATAATTTTCTCATAATAACATGATCAAACTTATTTCTCTCAATAAGTATAACTGCCCTTCAGCTACTTAAAATTATAAACCACCAAATTCTAGTACAGTGTTTCAGCTGGACAAAGTGTATACGTATCCCTACTGTCAAACTGACAGGACTAGAAACAGTAATTATAGTGCAAATAAAAGCATACTGTGTTTTGGGGTTTGCCCCCTCTTTCTTTTTTTTACTTACTTTTTTAATAAAATCAGGTATCTCCTTTTTCTCTGAAAGGTGGTTAAAAGAGGAGCAGCATTCTACCTCCAAGACATATCCTTCACTACTGACGTCACCTTTTGGACACCTAAAGAGGCAGACAGAAAAAAAAGAATCACTTTCTGTTGTTAAGACTGGATACCCAGATATCCCATTTATAAATATTTCTCCCGGAGACCTAACCTTCACACAAAACCCCACTGAGTTCAATACAGTTCTGACAAGTCTCATCTACCTGGTAGGGGAAGAAATCACACCAGTGACTGCAGATGATACAATGCTTCAGGGACTTCCAAATTTCTTTATCTATCCAAGAAACACTTTGTCAGCCTGGCATCTATGGTCAACACCAAGGAGTTGCACAGGTGATATAACTCAGAATACACAGAAAGAAAGTTCCAATGCAATGGGCTGACAGATGCTTTGGGCCACACAGGGCAGCCTGATGTAAGATGTGTTTCACAATTAAAAGAAATCCCTTCTCTTATCTAGCAGCATTCCAAGTCAACATTTAAAAAATCAGTGCCTAATCAAAGTAGTTTATCCTTCAGTCTTCCCTTATGCTTTGTTGTTGAGACATTTAAAGCAGTGTTAGAAATCCCTCCTCTTTCAGAAGACACTAACTCCTAAAATAATTCAAAGCGTATGGCATTTGCTGTATACATTGCTGAACAAAGCAGCACTGTGGAGACATGGTATCGGTCAAAATACGCCAAGGGAAAGTTTGGAAGTTATACTGAACGTTCTTGAGAAAGTCTGTAGGCACGGACTGCAAAGAAGTGCTACTGAGTGCACTTTTCACCTCTCATGAAAGAATACATCTGATCAATAAAGGATAACTAAGGAATCATATGTTTCCTCAGTTCTTTAGGAGAACACACAGAAGAATGCACAAAAACAAAGGCTAGCCTGTAATTCTTGGGAAGAGTAACAAAGTAGTTATCTAACACCCCATACGGAGAATCAAAAGAGCTAGTTTGAAGTAAAGAACTAATCGTGACCAGAACTAATCGTCTGATACACTGGGTACCTACAGGACAGGAAGAAAGGTACAAAAGTTTGAACTGAGAATGTTGAGGAAGCAGCAAAACAACAAAACAAGGGTTTTGCAGACTTGCCATGCCTGTAAAAGCAAGTCTGTGCAAAAGCCCTGTTCTGGGGACTGAGATTGTGTGATACGTAAAACACACTTCAGCTACAGATGGTCCCAGGGGCTTTCCCGAGACATTAACAGTTCCCTGGAGCCATGAGATGTGTAGGCTGCTGACTGCAAACTGGCAGTGTGTTTCCTAGGCAATACTGCAGACATTTTCTGAAGTATCACATGACGTTGTATTTTGTATTTGATCCTCCCCCTTTCACACAAGCTACACTCTCACTTCATTTCTCTCATCTCACTTACATGTGGGACAGGTGGTACCTGACTCTGCATTGTTTGGTTATACTGAAGTCCTTTTCCCATTAGTTTTTCCCCTCTTTTCTAGTTTTTTCTTATAACCTGTGGTCCCACAATTCTGGAAAAAAATTCTAACAAATCACTGGTGTCCATGAAAACTCTCCAAACATTATCCAAACATAGGACTTACAGAAGTCATTACTGAGGGACTAGAAGTATTCTACCCCTGCTCCTCTGTGTAACAGGCACACGAATTAACTTAAGCAGTCGGAACAACTTTATCAAGAAAATAAAAAATCATTCTGTGAGGGGCAACATGTGTACTGCAGACAACCATTGTGCAGATTTTTCATCACAGATGAATTCAGTAAATTCAAGGACATAAAAATAAACTTTAGAAAGTCTCCCTGCTAGAGTACTTACTACTATACCTACTTTTTTTTTTTTAAATCTGAATATGACCAACTGGAATTGTAGCCCTGATGTTATCTAGCCATGTTCCAGATAGAAATAATACGAACTAGGACTCTCTAATGCCCAAGCGATCAATAAACCATCAGAACTGCCACTCGATATTGCAATGGGAAGTCCACACAACATTAAATGGAGCAAACACAATTCTCCAGTGCTTCAGCTGTTGTATCATTACAAACCAGAAGTGGATTACCAGGAACAGGCAGCAAGGAACCAAGCCCTTTCTAGACAACCGATCCCCTTTTGGGGTGTCAACTGCAAAACTCTACAAATGTGAGGAACAAACATCTCTGCTATTTCCCTTACTGGGATAAACCATCACAGTTCTCTTCCAGCCTGGCTGAGGAAGCCATGCTCCCCTACCAGAGACTTTGAAATATTATCACTCAAAGTTAAGGTATCAAATCCCAGAAATTAAGTATGCACTGTGCTATTTCTGTGCCCACTCTTTCGACAAAGTCTGTTCCTTACAGACTGATCAACTCTAGCACTACTGTAAATACTTGCTGAAACACACATGAAAACTTACTATTTTAATTACTCTGAAAGAATGAGAAAGATTGTATTTTCATTTTAAACCCACTGGCTACCTGTAAAAATAAATTCGTTTCAACCTATATTGGTGAGGTTTATATACAGGTGTAAGGATTCCTCTCCTCTCCCTTAACAGCTCCCTGGGCTCTGATTGTGTGAAGTTTTTTGAGGACCTGCTTCTAACCTCTTTGAAAGGAGTAAGAGTTATCTGAGATGCAGATTATAGCCATAAAAATATAGTTCTTACTACAACTGCTCTAAAATGTCCCGTTTATTTTAACTCCTTTAAGAAGCACTTACTTTGAAATACACTTGCTGCTTGGAAATATTTAAGTGAATAGNGGCTGAACGGTCCAAGTTGACCTCAGCTGCTCCTCATAGGGCTTCCCCTCAAGGCCCTATTTGTCCATAAAATCTTTGCTAAAAGTAAAAAAAAAGTATAATGACAGACTGTCAGGGAAGAGAAACAACAGGACTGGTGTACATATGCTTCCTCTGGGAAGTCTCCAGTCTGTCTGATGAAACTCTTCCAGCCATGAAGACCAAGTTTCCTGAGCTATTCCTCCCTGGGGTCCCACTCGCTTAAGCCTGAGAGGTACCATCACTTCCTTGGCCCAGCAACGCTATTATTAAACAATAAGTGTCAACAAACTTATTGGCAAAGTCACTCCATCAGCAGCAGTGAGATTATTTGCAAGGTGATTTGGACTACAGAAGCTGTTCTGAGGACCACTTAAGGGAGCGACACATTACTGGCATTTGTACTCACTGAACTTGGCCAAGACGTGAGCAGAGGGAACAGCAATGAGCAGATCTGACACACACTGCCTCATCTGGCAGATTTCATCGCACAAGAAACATCACTAAGGTGTTTCAAGATGGCAGTCATGTTCCAAGTGGAACTGGTCCACTTCTGAAAATGTAAACCAAATTATTGATCAGTACTGCCTTAGGTTTGTTGGGAGAAATCAGACGAATTTTTGAGTCAAGTAAGGACACACCAGTGGGGAGGGGTCCTTGTCTGGCCAAAAACACAAAAGGAAGATGCCTGCATTTGGATTTCAGTTAAGCTAAAGCATTTTTAAACCATGCTTTTCTGTGCTTATCATACTTCCCCAGAGAAGGATAATGAGTCCATAGGGAAAAGAAATATGAACCCTGCAATGGCATCACAATGAAAAAAAGTTACCATAAATGAATTTCCTCTCATTATTAAGCAGGCAACCAAGGACCCAAAGATGCCCTTCCTAAATTTTAAAAAGTCAAAACTGGGGAAACATGGTACAGAAACAATCCTCCATTCCCTTTCACCTATACCACAAAGAGATGAGTGTAGCAGTAAAACCTTCTGCCTGTTACAGTTCTTCTAGAGCATGTAACTCAGATTGGAACAGAAGACAAAGGTCATGAGAAACATATTTGGCATTCATATTTGATTGTGTATTCAAAATAACCCTTTTCTTGTGATGTCAGCCTAGCTTCTGCTTCCCTTACTTGTCTCCATAGATTCAGAAGAACACTCTCAGATGAAAAAAACGATAACAGGATACACAGAAATAAAAAGCAACTAAGGAAGTAATTAAAGGCTCCCTATCTGACATGAGATACAAGTCAAAGTATTACAAAACATGGTATCTTAGAAGTAACATCTCTGACTTTCAACTGCTTCAGAATGATCTGAGCCACAGTGATCAGAATTTCAGAAGTTAGCTTTGCTCATTAAAAAGCAGATGAGCAAATCTTTAATCTCTGTTTTGCCTGAGAGCTAAACAGGAGTTAGCACAGGAGTGCTAATATCAATTCAGCAATATAGTATATACATAACAGTTACTTCTTTCATTGTCCACAAATTATGTGTCAAAGACACCATGGGACTATTTTAGCTCTTTAGGACAGGTTAAGCTGCACAGATCCAAGTGGATATCAACAAACAAACAGAGTGTGGTGATGTCAACACCATTCTAAGGTACAGGAGGAGTGTATTTTATGTGACATTGTGTCCCCAGTCTTGCCATAGCCAGAAACCACAGTGGTGGTTTCAAGACCAGCAAAGAGAGTGGAGAATTGGGACAGAGTCCAGCAGTGCAGAAGGATCTCAACAACAGAACACAGGTTTGACCAGAGAGTCTTCTTTGGCATTTCTTAAATGTCTTGTAGTCAACATTGTACTGAGGCACTTCGTTTCAGTCAGCAAAAAGCATTCTCCAGGTGAAATAATGTCCTTGTTTCTACCAAATTATAACAATTATATGGAGTTATAGGGGAAAAAAAGCATATATAGAAAAAAAAAAGCATATAATACCTACACTGTATGCCATTACAAATTTTTGTTGTGTTTGCAGAAGGAAGCAGTTAATATTCAATATGAATTTTCAATGCAACAAAAAGTCAGTTAAGAAAAGTTATTAAAATTGCATCCTTGTTCAAACTCCAGGTAAACAATACTTGCTCAGCAGTGCATAATAAAATTAACAAAATTAATTTTCTCAGGGTATAGGAATTTTTTGCGACAAGCTCATAGAGAAAATTTTGACTTCTCATTTTGTTTTGAAAATATAGCTATTCTATCTGGTTTGGGGTTTTTTTAATACAGTAATTTGCAATGCAGTAAGATGGTAAACCTGTGCTAGAAGTCTCTGTTACGAAAAGCTCTGTGATCAAGGATTTGCCTATTCAGTTAAAACATTGTATTAACTTCAATTGTATTCCACAGTTTGAGAAGAATTACAGGGTTGTTCTTTTCTGAAAGCAAGCAACTGCCCTCTCTAACAGCTTTTTGTTACTGCTTTCTTTGAAGAACATTCTTTATTTTTCATTTATTTTGTTTGTAAACATCTGGTTTATATGCCCTTAAAAGCAATGGACATTTTTGTTGCTCAGACAAATTAGTTAATAGGACAATTAACTCCTACTCCCAAACAAGTCCTGTTTCCTGAGTTTGATTTACATAAAAGTGTTTAGAATTTCACAATTGTTAAACAATTGTGTTTAATCAGATACAGACAGTGACATAGCACACACTTGACAGCAACAGCTTCAAAGAACTTCAAATATCTCTACATCAAATAACATCTGAGGATGAGCGACATACTCAGCCTACAGAGAAAAGGTAAATATACATTCTAGCTATTAAAATTTAAATTATTGTCTTTCAAAAGGCATCTTCATAACCCCGTAATCAAATGGCTTCTACCAACAGAAGCATTTCCGTGTCTAGAAAAGAACTCTAAAGAGTCTCAGAACTGGATATTTATGGAAATAAGACGACTCCTGGATTGTCATTTTGTTTTCATGTTAGCCATACTCTTTCTGAAGTCACATATGAAAAGAAATCTTCTGTCGCAATGACGCACAATTTTGCTACCAGTTGTGACAGTTCCGCCTATATTTCTCTTCTCTGACTTGAAGAACTGAAGAATAAAATCAAACGTGTTGAAACTGACACACACCAACTACCCAAGTTTTGCCTAAGTGTAAATATATCGAAATAATCCAAGATAACATCAGAATCGTAGTGCAGTAATGCAGTTAAACCTGAAGCAAAATTCAGACTCAAACTTTCGAATGTTATTAAGTGTTCAGAAAACTTCAGTTTGTTCTGATACCAAAATCTATATATCTTTAAGTTTGACAATGGTGATCAGATAGTTACAGCTGCATTATTTTTAATCTAGTTTTTACAATTCATAGTAAAAAGGAAAGATCGAATGAGTGTAGTCTGTCAAGCTGAGTCCCCATCAAGAAATTTACTCTACAAAATTTTAACTATTATCACTGCAAGATGAAATAAAAGTAGAGCAGTATACCTGCTTACTATTCTTACACTCCATGGCTAAGTAAATATAGTTCTCAATGCTAGTTTATATAAAGGGCAACAGGACACAACAGATGCTGCAAAATTTGAAACATCCACAATGAATCTGTCTTCATTAAAATGGACATAACCTGCTAATTTCCAATCTGGCAGAATATTATAGTGTCAAAAATAATTTTAAAAAGAAGGCATCAAATAAAGAATTGCAGTGTTCTCTTCAAATTCACCAGTATATATAATAGCTAATTGAAAGCAACACTATTCTGGATGACAAAAGGATTTAGGTTACCAGTACCATCTCTAACTGCTCATCATGTAATACTGAACCAAAACTTAAATAATCTGGGAGTTTCCGGGAGGTAATAGGCCTTTTATGTAAAGTACTATCTAACAGGCTATTTTGACACTAAAATGGAAATTATATATATTGTTTCAACATAAAACATTGCACATTATAGGACCATCTTCTACACTGGTAACTTAGTTGATACCATCCATATATGATAGATAGGTCACTCTCCTGTGACACTACAAATAATTTTCTCATAATAACATGATCAAACTTATTTCTCTCAATAAGTATAACTGCCCTTCAGCTACTTAAAATTATAAACCACCAAATTCTAGTACAGTGTTTCAGCTGGACAAAGTGTATACGTATCCCTACTGTCAAACTGACAGGACTAGAAACAGTAATTATAGTGCAAATAAAAGCATACTGTGTTTTGGGGTTTGCCCCCTCTTTCTTTTTTTTACTTACTTTTTTAATAAAATCAGGTATCTCCTTTTTCTCTGAAAGGTGGTTAAAAGAGGAGCAGCATTCTACCTCCAAGACATATCCTTCACTACTGACGTCACCTTTTGGACACCTAAAGAGGCAGACAGAAAAAAAAGAATCACTTTCTGTTGTTAAGACTGGATACCCAGATATCCCATTTATAAATATTTCTCCCGGAGACCTAACCTTCACACAAAACCCCACTGAGTTCAATACAGTTCTGACAAGTCTCATCTACCTGGTAGGGGAAGAAATCACACCAGTGACTGCAGATGATACAATGCTTCAGGGACTTCCAAATTTCTTTATCTATCCAAGAAACACTTTGTCAGCCTGGCATCTATGGTCAACACCAAGGAGTTGCACAGGTGATATAACTCAGAATACACAGAAAGAAAGTTCCAATGCAATGGGCTGACAGATGCTTTGGGCCACACAGGGCAGCCTGATGTAAGATGTGTTTCACAATTAAAAGAAATCCCTTCTCTTATCTAGCAGCATTCCAAGTCAACATTTAAAAAATCAGTGCCTAATCAAAGTAGTTTATCCTTCAGTCTTCCCTTATGCTTTGTTGTTGAGACATTTAAAGCAGTGTTAGAAATCCCTCCTCTTTCAGAAGACACTAACTCCTAAAATAATTCAAAGCGTATGGCATTTGCTGTATACATTGCTGAACAAAGCAGCACTGTGGAGACATGGTATCGGTCAAAATACGCCAAGGGAAAGTTTGGAAGTTATACTGAACGTTCTTGAGAAAGTCTGTAGGCACGGACTGCAAAGAAGTGCTACTGAGTGCACTTTTCACCTCTCATGAAAGGATACATCTGATCAATAAAGGATAACTAAGGAATCATATGTTTCCTCAGTTCTTTAGGAGAACACACAGAAGAATGCACAAAAACAAAGGCTAGCCTGTAATTCTTGGGAAGAGTAACGAAGTAGTTATCTAACACCCCATACGGAGAATCAAAAGAGCTAGTTTGAAGTAAAGAACTAATCGTGACCAGCAGTTGTCTGATGCACTGGGTACCTACAGGACAGGAAGAAAGGTACAAAAGTTTGAACTGAGAATGTTGAGGAAGCAGCAAAACAACAAAACAAGGGTTTTGCAGACTTGCCATGCCTGTAAAAGCAAGTCTGTGCAAAAGCCCTGTTCTGGGGACTGAGATTGTGTGATACGTAAAACACACTTCAGCTACAGATGGTCCCAGGGGCTTTCCCGAGACATTAACAGTTCCCTGGAGCCATGAGATGTGTAGGCTGCTGACTGCAAACTGGCAGTGTGTTTCCTAGGCAATACTGCAGACATTTTCTGAAGTATCACATGACGTTGTATTTTGTATTTGATCCTCCCCCTTTCACACAAGCTACACTCTCACTTCATTTCTCTCATCTCACTTACATGTGGGACAGGTGGTACCTGACTCTGCATTGTTTGGTTATACTGAAGTCCTTTTCCCATTAGTTTTTCCCCTCTTTTCTAGTTTTTTCTTATAACCTGTGGTCCCACAATTCTGGAAAAAAATTCTAACAAATCACTGGTGTCCATGAAAACTCTCCAAACATTATCCAAACATAGGACTTACAGAAGTCATTACTGAGGGACTAGAAGTATTCTACCCCTGCTCCTCTGTGTAACAGGCACACGAATTAACTTAAGCAGTCGGAACAACTTTATCAAGAAAATAAAAAATCATTCTGTGAGGGGCAACATGTGTACTGCAGACAACCATTGTGCAGATTTTTCATCACAGATGAATTCAGTAAATTCAAGGACATAAAAATAAACTTTAGAAAGTCTCCCTGCTAGAGTACTTACTACTATACCTACTTTTTTTTTTTTAAATCTGAATATGACCAACTGGAATTGTAGCCCTGATGTTATCTAGCCATGTTCCAGATAGAAATAATACGAACTAGGACTCTCTAATGCCCAAGCGATCAATAAACCATCAGAACTGCCACTCGATATTGCAATGGGAAGTCCACACAACATTAAATGGAGCAAACACAATTCTCCAGTGCTTCAGCTGTTGTATCATTACAAACCAGAAGTGGATTACCAGGAACAGGCAGCAAGGAACCAAGCCCTTTCTAGACAACCGATCCCCTTTTGGGGTGTCAACTGCAAAACTCTACAAATGTGAGGAACAAACATCTCTGCTATTTCCCTTACTGGGATAAACCATCACAGTTCTCTTCCAGCCTGGCTGAGGAAGCCATGCTCCCCTACCAGAGACTTTGAAATATTATCACTCAAAGTTAAGGTATCAAATCCCAGAAATTAAGTATGCACTGTGCTATTTCTGTGCCCACTCTTTCGACAAAGTCTGTTCCTTACAGACTGATCAACTCTAGCACTACTGTAAATACTTGCTGAAACACACATGAAAACTTACTATTTTAATTACTCTGAAAGAATGAGAAAGATTGTATTTTCATTTTAAACCCACTGGCTACCTGTAAAAATAAATTCGTTTCAACCTATATTGGTGAGGTTTATATACAGGTGTAAGGATTCCTCTCCTCTCCCTTAACAGCTCCCTGGGCTCTGATTGTGTGAAGTTTTTTGAGGACCTGCTTCTAACCTCTTTGAAAGGAGTAAGAGTTATCTGAGACGCAGATTATAGCCATAAAAATATAGTTCTTACTACAACTGCTCTAAAATGTCCCGTTTATTTTAACTCCTTTAAGAAGCACTTACTTTGAAATACACTTGCTGCTTGGAAATATTTAAGTGAATTCCTCCTTTAAGATTCTGAGGGCTACCTCTGCACTAGGGTTCATAAAGAAACTGCATCAAATACCATTGTACTCTGTTAAGAACATTATTTTATGGAACACACTTAACAGCTTCTACTAAAGGTCGTAAAATCCTAAGTTAAAATCTTCCAACAGAAGTACCCTATATTACTAAGAAATATTTTTCCATGCTTTCAAGTAAATTATGTCCATATATGTTAAAAGCATGTCTTTGTCTATACTGGTAGTTTTTACCTTCTTAGGAAAACTTTTAAAAACTGTTATTCTGTCAAAAACAAATATAGCTTCTCATGCGAAAATAATAAATATCTGTGGATATTTACGTGGTCACAGACCACAAAAATAATTTTCTGAGCAAATCCAGGTGGGCAAGAAATTATTTCCAGTCTCTATGCAATAATCAATGCATTTCATACATGTATCATGAAGTATTTCATAGATACCATATAAGTCTCACATTAAACTCTTTGAATATTATTAGTATAGCCATAAGGAAGTAACTAAATATAGGTACAGGTAAATTCTATACTGAACAGAAATTAATATAGTTTTGGGTTTATTAATTTAATGGGACTACTTTTAGGATCACTTTCCTTAGAGATTATGAATTACGATCCCCAAAACACGCACATCTATCAAGATCCCAGGCAACATGGAAAAAGTCCAAAGAGCACAGTTCATTCCTCTGCTCTGTTTTGAAGAATTGATGTAAATCATTTGAGAACTAACCCAATAATCCACCAGTTTTATAGTACAGGATGTTACTGGGAGTCCAATGTACAAAATATTTTAAAATTAAAGTAATGAGTTTAAAGTTGATTTCTACTTTCCTATAATAAAATATTTCTCAGCAGAAGGCGAAAGAGAAATGCTGAGATCAGTTTAGTCAAAAAATCTGTGTGAGCTCCAACAAGAAAGATCTTCTTTTTCTTCTGGATGCAGAGTCAGCAATTTCTTCCTTTTCTTTTCCTCCTTCTAAGTTGGAAGATCGAACCTTCCTCCTTTCATTGCCTGCAAACATTCAGGGGTTTTTATTACTTTTATTACTCCAATTAAAATAAAAAAATCGCTGGGTTAATTAAAAATGGCCCAGTCCTGAAAGAAGCACATCTGGATACACTCATGCTGCACTCTTCTTAGAAGACAAGATGACTGGAGAAGCTGGTACATCCCGACTCATTACAATGCCCTGTACTCACTCTAACACATTTTGTGACACCTGAAAGGTAACAGAA
The DNA here is from genome assembly GCF_001604755.1 of Lepidothrix coronata. Taxonomy (NCBI): domain Eukaryota; kingdom Metazoa; phylum Chordata; class Aves; order Passeriformes; family Pipridae; genus Lepidothrix; species Lepidothrix coronata. The sequence goes on from NW_016690438.1 coordinate 349,327, forward strand.
GGGACAGTGTGAACAATGCCAGCACTTGCCCTGCAGTGAGGAAGGGCAGTCTCCTGACCACTGCTCCCAGAGAGGATAACCACTAGTTAGCCATGGAGATTTACAGGAAATTTCATGGTAACTTGTACACCCTAGGCTTTCATTTGTTTTTCTTCCTTTGTTATATACCTCGTTATTTGTCTATCCATTTTCCTGAAAAAGGATTTTTCTGTCACTGTAGGTATCTTCAGTGACCACCATGGACACCCTTAACCAGGGGATGGCAAAGTGCTGAGAGGAAATTTCAGTTTGCCTGATGCTGAGCAAAGAGACAACATTCGCAGGCCTGGCAGGGTCAGGGTAGAGGGTACCCTCAAATGTTACCAGCACAGCTGAGGACCACAGGCTTACAAGCAGTGTCATCCTGAATTCTAAATAGCACCTCTAGTGCCACTAAAGAAGAAGAAAATACATACAATAAATAAGATTTTCCCTTATAATTGGAAGTTCTTGGGCCAAAAATATTTTACGATGGTTGTTGCAGTAGGCTGTCATTTCCTGCACAGCTGTTTGTTGTTAAGCACCATTTCATGGTAGATAAACCATAACCAGCTGTGGAGTACCAGTAACTTACACAGTAACTATTAAAGCTGACAACTCAATGTCTGTTACAAACTGGATTTCCAATCCTTTTCAGACACAAGAAGGAATTGAGGAAGCCAACATTTGGTCCTAATCTTCCTGAAGTTCCCCATGCCCATGAATTTGGCAAGCTGAAACACACTTGTAAACTGCACGGACACTCTAAAATAACTATTTGATTAAGATGATGCTGGGAATGTAAGTGCAGTTTTGAGATTTTCCACTACACAGGAAGAGCTCTACAGTTCAAAATATAACTGTACATTCATAACAAACTGATCTACGTTACAAAAAAAACAAAACCACACCAAAGTGATTAACGTGAGCAGCTGGTGTCTGTATGATTCCAGGTTAAAAACCTAGGAAAGCTAGAATATCTGAAAACCAAGAAAGCAGCAACTAAAAATCCATAGGTTTTATGATGCCCACACAACAAACACACAAACAAAACCAAAAAAATTAAAAAATTTATTTTTATAAAAATAAAGCAGGTATATTGTCTCATGACAGCCTCAACTCTAACCCACGTGACAGTGTTTTAACTTTATTATCTAAACATTTTCTTTACTAGAAATTTTCCTTATATAGGAAACCTTATTACTGGAATATATATTACTAGTTAGTAAAATTTATAAACATTTTTTTAATGACAGCATATAGAGTTTCTTGAGAAAAGTTTGGGCACATATGGATACATAGGCATCTTTACTGTGCAGTGTTTATAATTTTGAGAACACGGATGAAAGAATATTTATTTTGGGTCAACGTTAAAAGTTATTGTGAGGAAATATGTATTTCTTTGAACTTGTAACAAATAGCAAGCTTTCAAAACTCAAGCCATTGTCCTTTGAGCTAAAGGAAGATATCTGTTGACTCTTGGGTATAGAATAAATATCTTTTCGCTTAAGTTGAAATCAGCCTGCTGAGAGCAACAACACACTATATTTGCACACAAACATGTTTGATCCTAATGCTCACGAAGACAAATTCAGACGTTTCTCATCTTCAGGCTTAAATACTACATGAAAACCAAATAGATACACACACACACACACACACACGCATTTACATTTGAATTAAAAATATATTGTACCAATGCTAAGTACCTACTTTCACCAAAGCGAAAACACCAAAGTGAAATACCAGCAAAACTAAGAAACTGTAAAAATCTTGGTTTACTATTAAACTTTTGAACTCAGTCTGTCAAATTCCTTTGCAGATAAACAGAATTCTTGTTAGCTAAGTGATGAAAGTTTGCATTACAGGATTAATGGATATAGGGAAATTACAAAAATAGAATCAGAATCATCTCATCAAGTAAATCTCTGCAACACCTGACACCTCATTATTTTTCAGAAAGGGAAAACAGCTGCAAAACTGTTTGAGGTAAACATACAAATTTAAAACATTTAGAACATTTAGAAACTCTAAAACAATTATTCTTAAATCAAACTACTTAATCTACTTCTGCACAGCACTGTTTCCCTGCTGATTGCTTTCCTGACTGGAGGCAAAACCTGTAGATTGCATGTCCTAAGACACAGGTTGAACAATGGAGATAAATTCTTTGGAATTCAATTTATATCCCTTACTTTTCTACTGAGGCAAGATGGAGCATCTGCAAACACGTCAAAACTATTGTGAGCAGACTGTTTATGAGCCCAGACCATGTACCTTTTCTCGTGAGAGAGAACGGAGCTTATTTTCCAGTACACAGCATTTAGAAAGGGACATTAAAGATTTAAACTGATATTAAATTTTGAAACTTAAAGATACCAGGCAGAGGTATCACACTAGGGGAAGCTGGGAACAAATTTCAGCAGCTTTGTGCTATGGTTTTGTTATAGTTTTGTTCAGGGACTGACTTTGAGATTTCTCTGCAGGAACAGGTTACCTGCCACAGCCACAGGCTGTCCAAAATAGTACCGCGCACAAGACACCTACACTGAATTGTTGTATCAAAAACCAGTGAGTATGGAAATAAAAGGGCAAGGAAAAAAGGTTACTACACACACAAAGAACAAACGATCTCTGTTCTTAGGGGGAACATAAGCAACATATCTTGGTTAGCCAGAACCTCCCAAATACACTGACCATCCCCTGACCCTTCCACCAGCAGAGACACGCTATCACATGTTCACACTCTCCAGGGTACCACCTTATATTCCTTTTCCTGAGATTCTTGTCTTCAAGTGTAAATCAGTGTGAATCTACTTTTCTCAAGTGGAATCAAGGTGAACCAGCAGGGCATGGCCTATACTTCATACCTGGAGTCTAAATTCAGAAAAAAAAAACCCTGTAAAAACCTGGGCTTGAAGATTTTTCTTTGCATAATTTATACGAGATGTTTTCTCCAAGAAACCCAAGTATCTCAGAACTCAGCACAGACAGTAAAACAGACAACCGCTTTTTAAAGATCTGTCCTTTACTGTCACATTTTCCCTAACATTTCTAGGGGGCAATCCTTGGTTTTCAATAGGTACAGCTTCCATATATGTTAGGAATGTGTCTCCTCAAATGTCCTACAGCAGGAACGACTCCTACTTACTTATTTACCAGAAACGATTACATAGTCAACATAACACAGCCACAGAGGAACCAGTACAGATCAAACAGAAAACTCCCAAAGTGACTTTAAAAGTCACCTTAACATACAATGACTCTGGAAATACACACTATTTTGAAACTACATGACAATAGGACAGTGGCAAAATAGGATAAATAACACTAATAGGTACTTTTTCCATGAGTTCTAATGTGCAACACACCTCAGCACTACCTTTTCCATTTTATTCTTGAACAAATTCAGGCACTGCACAACTCAGTGACTGCAGCAGCATGGAGTTCCTGATGCACATCATCTGTTACAGCTAGTATAGACTCTTCCTACCTTTGGAGAGGCAGAGGTATAAAACTAAGTCCTCAGAGTGTAAGTCAACAGTATTAATTTTAAAACATAAAACTGACATAGAAGGATGCAACAATGACTGAAAAATAATTCAAATGTTCAGTTCTATCTCTGTACACATAGAACTGACATTACTGTATCAAAAAGGCACTCATACAACAATTTCATTTCTGTTTTGTTCAGGCAACAAAAATAGGAAAGGTGGAAAACCACATCTGGTATCTGACAGACAACAGACAGATGAGGTGTACAGTGTTGGAGCCATCTGTGTTGAAACACCTGCAGTAAGAAAGGAGCTACAGCCTCAGGTGTTTTGCAGAAAGCGCCCAGGAAGCCTGAAGTTAGGCTCCACATCAACGTACAGAGTTTTTAATGACTCCTTGACTCATTCCCCAAAAACACCATACCACCAAGGGGACCACTTTGTACCTCACAGCATAAATGATGTTACCAGTGATTCTATAGCTGTGGCTGAACCACTTGTACTCCTAAAATCCTATGACAGATATAAACACTCATGTGATCAACAACCATCCTAAGCAGACCTAACTTCTACCCAAGAATTCAACTGTTTTATACAGAGACAGTCTAGAGATGACAAGACATCTGATAGTCCCCAGTGGAAAAAAATGTAATTTAATCATTATCAGCAGTGTGATCAGAAAGGTTAGTTAAAAAAATTAACAGTATGTCTTTTTGTTTCATACTGTCACATTTTTTCTCCCCAGCTGCATGTGGACTGACATGAACTCATGGTTCAAATACAGCTGGTCTCTACGCAGGCCACACAGAGACCAGATCTGAAATCTGTGCAACACCCATCCCTCTTCATTGCACCTGGCAATGCAAACATTCATTGCACCTACACACTAAGGAAGCAGCTTCTCCCATACTCTTAGCCAAACTCCAGAATGTTTAAGCTACATAGAACACCAAACTGATGTCACTTCCCTTTCTGGTACTTGTCTGTTTTTTCCTGCTTCGCCAAGTCTCTTCCACTTCCCTAGGCAGTCAGAAATGACAGATAAGAGAATGCAAAGAAACAGAGTGCAAATGCAAAAGGAAATATAATTGGTTCAAGACTCTCTACTGGCTTCAATTTTGTACAGTCATTTACAGCTGTCTAAAGTGTATGAACCACTGGCACCCAAGTGAGTGAGGAGGCAATTAAGATTTTGTACTCTTTCACAGTCATTCTGCACAGATGCAAACTACTGGATACAGTATGAGACAGCAGCGACACGCTGAGCGCTCTGGCTTGAAGACTGTACTGCTCCATTGGGAAGGATGCTGCTCTTCTGTGATATGTCTTCAGAGCTCAGACCTGGAAGATGCTGAACCCTTGGACTCCAATCCAACAAAAGTCCTTAAGTGATTGCTTAACATTGCAAACTTGTGCATGTAAATACCTTGCAGCAATGTATTTTGTAGGCAAAGAAAATGAGGCCCCAAAACCAGGAAAGCTCAGCCTGATGTTACTCAACAAGTCCACTGTTCAGCCAAACATTCAACATTTTGACCATAAAACTGAAAACCCTTTAAACAATAATATCAGGCAAGCCAGCATGAAGTTCTGCATTAATAAAATCAAAATCAAGGTAAATTAAGAAGTATTTTAGAAGCTCAGGTTGTCTGTGACACCTAATGCCTACATATATTTGTTAATGGAACGAAAAACTTTTTCCTTGGGTCAGAGACTGAAGTTTAACCCTGTCCACTACCAACTGGCTACCAGGCTGTAGCAAATTGAATGGTGAATGGTTTAGTTTTTAAAGAGATGTTTAAAACAGCTACATCCTTTCTTTAAAGCATCAGCACAAAGAGCAGGACTACAATGGGCAAAGGGAGGTTTAACTATCCCCAAGCCTTCAGTATTTGTCATTCTAAGAAGGGGTGGACCAGGGAACGCAACTAATGTAGGGAAACTACGGAGAATGGCTGCAACAACACAGGTAGCTGCAGAGTTGTGAGTGGTCAGGTAACATTAAATTAGATTTTAAATAATTAAGTAAAAATCCTGTGTTTACAAATATTCACATTTTAATTTTCTTCTGGGGCATTTAGCAGCACATTCTCTTGATTTTTTTAAAATCACATTAAATCATAAAAGAACAGAATTCCTATTTCTTCATTCATCTTCAGACTTTGATTGTGTAAAATATTCTTAATACATTTTAAGAAACTGAACAAAGCAGGAGAGCAATCTTTTATTTGATGAGTTCACACCGATTGAAAATGTAAAAGAACATGTAAAAGAAATGTAAAAGAAATTGCTTAGAGGAAAGAAAGGCCTAAAGTCTACACATAAATTTGAGAAGTATGTATTAGTACTATAGTTCTCAAATTAATTGCATTAACCGTAACTGTTTAAACACAAAATATGCCTTTTTTTAGCAAACATTTCTTCTGTCTTAATCTAATAAATTCTTAAAGGGTACCAACAAGACCATCCTCACAAATTGTCAGGCATAGGGCCTGTTTGTTTGCCTCTCATGACAACACATCCCAAAATACAGAGCATATTTCAACTTGTTATTCTCTGAGTTGTCTGCCAAACTGCAGACGAATTGTAAACATGGAGAACATGTTAAGCCTATTCAAGCCCACCAAAAAAAAAAAAAAAAAAAAAAAAAAAAAATCATGTCTTGCACAGTAAACTCTGCTATAATTTCCTGATGTAGGTCAAAACTCAGCGGGAAATCACATTGTCTATTTTTATCCCAGTTCACTGGAACTGCTTTACCTTTCTGTTTTCTTGATAAGCACAGCCCTGAAGATTTGTTCCTGGGGAGTTTTCTCTTTTTCATCAGTTGGTTGCACAAAAGGGTGGACAGCAGCCAAGACAAAGCCCTGCTGGTACAATTCTTGCAGCTGAGCTGGAAGATCACACAAGGAGGAGAGCTTGATTGCAGATGATCCTGGCAGCTCAGCTGGAAACAAAAAGAAATTGGTCAATAATCCTACACTGGAATATCATGTATTTTAAAATTCAGGCTCTTCAGAGTCAAGCAAGCTTCACACTGATCTACAATATTAACACCAAAAGCGACCTTTCCTGACTCCGATTTTGTATTTCAGATTTTAGGCAGGCTGTCTTGGCAAAGGACTTGTATTACACAAGAGACTGGTGCAATTAAACAGACACGCTAAAATGCCAAATTCACTACATAGTCTGGCAGAGATGAAATGAAGAATTTAATAAAAACAAGGCAGTTGGTCAAAAGATATTTTAAGTTTTAGTAGCAGTCATAGTAGTGCAAGTAGAGGAGAGTGTGTCAAAAATACAAAACGAGAAAAAAGACAGTCAGTGAAGGCAGAACATGTCAAATTCAAAAGCAATAAAGAGAAGCATCCATCTACACAAAATTTGTATTATCAGACTAATAGATCACTGATGCAAAATGCTGATGAGACCAAGTGTCTGCCAATATGTCTGAAGACCACTTTGTAGCTATATTTATAATAGGAACGCTAAGAGTAATGCATACCTACAGCAATGAGAAACCTTTTAGAACAGACACTAAACCTTACACCTCAGGGTTTAAGGAAACCTATACAATATCAGAGACGAGGATGAGACACAGTATATGAAAATAATCCTTTTCCAATCTGCTTACTGTAGGGTTTTATGCCTTCCTGTGAAGTATTTGATGCTGACTCCCATCAGACACTCGACGTACACACAGATGCAATTGGAATCTTGTGGGCTTCAGAAGAAAATCCCATAAATCACCTAAAACATCTTTCTATTCTCTTCCTCTCTATGTCAGTAATTCTTCATATGTTTTTCATATCTTGTGTGAAAAAGCATCTTTCTTTCCTGACCTTTGCCTCTTCATTTCCATCTCTCTTGGAGGATATTTATTATTTCATCCATAAACCATGTGAGAGCATATAGGGTGGTGAGATGTTCCTCCCTTCCCACCGAAAGGGGAAGGGATGTTGCAACAAACACGACAGGGGTTCCCAGAACCTTGCAGGCCGTCACGAAAAAAACCGGCACTGGAGAATAGTTTGTATGAAAGACACCAGCGATGCAAAATAAGGTTTCATTGTACTGCTTTTTTCATCAAACCATGTGGCTACTCTTTATGAATAATTTAAGAGGTTATCAAAAAACTAATAAATATTCAAACCAAATAATACAGAGGAATAATTTAAATAATAATAGAATAGATGTGCTTGGTATGTTTTTTTCTTCATATAAGACCACGTTCCAGAAGAGGATAATGGAACTTTTTGACCAGAAGTTTAAGATGCAGAATTTTTATTATTTTTGCAAACAAAATGAGATCCAAGCTACGTGTACATTGACAGACAATAGGGCTCTACCTTCTACAACAGCATACAAATCACTTCAGAGTCATAAAAAGAGATGGCACAATGAATAATGCATAATAATAAAACCAACTGTTACTTACTGGACCCTACTGGGGATCAAAATGGGGAAACCCAGAGGTTAGAACTCCATTTGCCCTCCTGTGGCTCAGAGACTCCAAATATTTTTTACTACACTGCAAATAATTCAATTAATTAAAAAAAATAAGAAAATCAGAATACCTTTCTAAATGAGGGGTTTACTTGAATACAATGGAATGACTAAACACTACTCAGTAATGTTAATTCTGGTAATAGTGCTCCAATTTTTAGCAATCATCTATGAAAATAGATGCTCGCCTTGAGTATGTACATAGTATCAGGATTCTTCTGAGGATACCTTGGTAAAATTAGTAGAAAGTCTAGTCATTAACACGGGAGAGTGATTGCTTCCTCCTAAAAGCTAAACATGAGCGGAAAGTGTGAAAATGCATGTAATTGGAGCCTTGGGATGTAACTTGATTAAAAAAGAAAGGTAATAGAAAATAAGAAATGGGTGGGATCATCCAGCTGGTTCATCCTATCACCTAGAGGCAGGATCAGTCCTAGTTTAGCTATTTCTCACAGTTTTTCTCATCTATTTTTAAAAACGTTTAGTAATGGAGATTCCACAAGCCCCGTAAGTCATGTTTCAGCACTTCTCTATTCTAACTACTCCAAACCTTTTCCTAGCACCTGGCCTAAATTTCCCTCTCTGAAATTCAAGATTGCTACTTCCCCACTAGAGTATTTCTTTTCGGCAGCAGCATTTTATAATTCCTAAAACATGTCATGCCTTAATCTTACTTTCTTTAGACTGTATAAACTTGGTCCTTTCCATGTTCTTGTTCTTTTGTGTTTTCGGTATTTCTAAATAACTTTTGATGGTTTTCTCCTCATTCTCTTAAATTGGTCCACACTTTTCTTCAGGTATAGTATGTGAGCTTCATCACAGCAATCCAGGATAAGTCTCATCGCTGCTTCGTGGCACAGAAAAGCTCTTTAACATTTATTACATCTCATGTCAGGTTACATCATTGGGGGGGGGAAAGGAAATTATTTTCCCCACAACTAACAGTGGCCAAATATCCCAGCCCTTAGTGAATTTTGGTTTTTTTCTTTCAGTTTTCAAGAGCCATCCTGGATTCTGATTTCTAGTGCAAACAGTACTTCTCAGGTTGGCAAAGCTCAATAAACACACTCCTTAGTCTATTGTCGGAATAATTAATTCAAATTATGAATTTTAACAGACTCCAAACAGAACTATTTTAAGCTTTACAGTTAATATATCTTTATGGGTTGATGCCAAACTATTGCTAATTTCTCCTTGGACTAGAGATCCTTTGGAGAGAAAAGACAGTTCCTGTTACACAGCTGATGCCCACAAAGCCTAGATGAATTTCCTGAGTCTACAGACCTGTGCTGTGCATTCTTGTTATTCTACGACTGGTTTGTGTGATGCAGATTCCTCCCCAGAAATCACTGCTACTCATCATCCTCTGGTCATTTTATAAGTAAGATATTTCTTCCAGTATCTTTCTAGGCATTAAGCTGGGCTAACAATCATATAATTCTCTTTAAAAGTAGTTTAAAAAAGGACATCACACTTTCCCACAGAGTTGCATTCATCCTTCAACATTCTTTAGTCCAAATGGCAAGCTTTCAATTATTTCTTCAGCTAATTCCTCTAAGGTGCATACCTGTAAGTTTGACCTACTTGAAAACACCTAATTTATGAAATCAGTTGTCAATCTGATTTTTCCTTACTTTAACTTAGAAAAATGCTAACATTTTCAGAAAACCTTACACAGTTTCCAGTAAAAACCATTGAAACATTTGGTTTAGTTCTTAAAGAGAATTCTAATCATGCCACTTTGGGAAGTAAAAGGAAAATGAAAATTGTGTGCAACAGGGACTTGCGTAAGGTGAAAGAGCAAATTAAATACTACATAAAATCTTGTATAACTCCACTGCTTATAAGCCTCTATGTTGCCAAAAGATAATGCTGACTTCTTTCAGCAGCCTCCTTGCTGCTCTTGAACCACAGTTAGCTCACAGTTTTACATTCTGGTCCATGTTTCCCTATTTATTGTTGCACTTCACATCTTGACCTCAAAAGATTCCTTTGTTTACCCTGTCTACATCTAGATGAGCCTGTAAGAAACTCGTAAATGACAGAGGCGGTGTTTTTCATTTTGGCTAAGGCTGAAAGTGGAAATAGTAGTGCTTGCTGTTTCTGGAACTGATTACCAGGCAAATTAGTTTGTTGCCTGATTGATAATTGAAGCTGCAAACACTTCCAGCAATGCTCAGATACACACAGAAAACTACAACTTAGAGATCCTTCAAAAAGAAACAAAGTTTGTGTTACACAACTGATATCCATAAGGTGACTTTCCTGGGTGTAAGGACTTGTGTATTCTTTGCTGCTAATGGAAAAACCTGACGAAACACTCAGACTGTCCTCATCTTACCACAGAAAAATCAATAAAAGGAGTGAGTTTCCATAAAAATTTACAGGTTGTGTCATGTATATATGAAAGGGGTCATCTCTGCAACTCCAAAAAGCAATTTATGGGAAACACAGAAAGGAGGCACAATCTACCACAGGGATCCTGAGGGACTGAGAGCAGGCTGAGAAATATGATTGGGGTGACAGGCATTGAAGAGAACTTGTTCCTCCTGTGTTAAAGAAGCTCCTCTTTCCCTCCCAGTGGATCATCCAGGGCTCCTCCCACAGAAATCAAACAGCCACTGACCAGCCTCAAACTGAAGCATCTCATATGACCTCTGACAATTGTGCTACAGTCCACGCTAAAGAGGTAGATGTATCCCAATCAGATATTAATAGAAAAGACAATTACAGCAACTGTCTACAAAAAGTAGGCTGATTTTTCTGTATTAAAACAACAGATCTGGGTACCTCTGAGATGCTATAAACTGACACTTTGAAGTAAGAAAGGTTTGCTATGCTTTATAAAATAATGCCTGGATTCACCTATTAGCCCATGTTTAGTGACAACAATCAAGGACAGTACATCTTTATATAATATATACTCAACAGAATTAGATGCTTTTAACTCTATTCTGTTTGATAAGCAGCAACTTCCTTTTCTTTATAGTTACATTTAAGACAAAGATAAAACAAACTCGTTTTTTAATTTCCTTTTAGTTGAATGATAGCTATGCTCCAGAAAAACTAAAATGTTAAATGCCAAAATGGCATTTATTTAATTTCTCTTTACTGAAGTGGTCAAATTCAGGATCAAATATGTGTCTTAGTTTCTCAGTGCTCTCATCCTTAATATTTTATTTAAAAGGACAAGTATACAGTTCTACTCTAAATTTCTATTATCCTGTGTATCTACTATCTTGTAAGATTTGCTTAGTTTGCTTGCTCCAACAAAACAAATTAAGTGTTGGGATTTTTTGGTCTTCATTTTTTAACATGTTTTTCTGATTAAGTTTTTAGGCTCTTATTCCAGTCACAGCTGTTAAAGGTAGAGGGAACCCTTAGTGACAGTTCACATTACACATGAAAATGTTCCACAAAAATGATGGGGACTCCTTTTAACTATTTTTTGTTCCCTTTTTAAGTTTTCATGTTCATCTGCATTTTTCATGTTCCTCAATATATTAAAAAACATTAAATAAGCCTTTTTGATAGAATAAGCCTTTTCATAGAAGCGGCTTAGGTTGGAAGGGACCTTAAAAGTCATCTAGTTCAAACCCCCCGCCTTTGCATTAAAACAACCACAGATCAAATTGGTGTGTACATAGATTGTACACATTCTCTGTCTGTACTGGGTACAGAAGAAAGCACTTTGCCCAAGATGTGATGTGTAATGGGGTCTGAAACAAAAGACAGACTGGCAAACTCAATGGACCCACACTATCAAGCAACGCAGCAACTCAGTTACCTGGTAGCTGCATGCACATTACTCCTATTTCATAGAATCATAGAATAGTTTGGGTTAGAAGGACCTTTAAAGATCATATAGTCCAGTTCCCACTGCAAGGCGCATGGACATCAACTAGATCACGTTGCTCAGAGTCCCATCCTACCTGACCCACCTGACGTTTCTAGGGATGGGGCATCAACCACTGCTCTGCGAAACCTGTTCCAGTACTTCACCATCCTCATCGTAAAAATTTCTCCCTGAAGTCCAATCTAAATCAATCTTTTTAGTTTTAAACCATTACACCTTGTCCTATCGCAGCAGACTCTACTCTAAAACATTTGTCTCCATCTTTCTTATAAGCCTCCTTTCAGCACTGAAAAGCTGCAATAAGGTCATCTCAGGGCCTTCTCCAGGCTGGAAAACCCCAACTCTCTCAGTCTTTCCTCATATGAGACATGCTCCAGCCCTGTGATCATTCTGTAGCCCTCATCTGGACCCGCTCCAATAGGTCCACATCTTTCCTGTGCTGAAGGCCCCAGAGCTGGATGTGGGTGGGATCTCTCCAGAGCAGAGTAGAGGGTCAGAATCACCTCCCTTGACCTGCTGGCCACGCTGCATTGGATGCAGCCCAGGATATGGTAGGATTTCTGGACTGTGAGGACACATTGCTGGGTCACGTGCAGTTTTTCATCCACCAGCACCCCCAAGTCCTCAGCAGGGCTGCTATCAAATCCCTTCACCCCCAGCCTTTACTGATACCTGGGACGGCCCTGACTCAAGTGTGAGACTTTGCACTTGGCCTTGTTGAACCTCATGAGGTTCACATAGGCCAACTCCTTGAGCTTGTCCTCGAGGGGCATCCCAACCCTCAGGTGTGCCAACTGCACCACTCAGCCTGGTATCATCTGCCCACTTGCTGAGGGTGCACTCTGTGTCATTTGACCAGGCCTAACACACATCAGCAGGCTCAGACTCTTCAGGAAATACAGTCCTAACTGTTCTCTTTTTCAAAACACAGTTTGAGACTATTTCCCAATCCATTGTCATTCCTGTGAGCCACTCCAGTTCAAGGCACTCACAGCCAGTGAACTATAGTCACTTGTACTCCTCCTGGAACCGCCTCCACCCAGCACCACAAAGACTTGCAGGCCCTTCTACAAACCTAGAGATGCTTCGTGTGACTCAGGAAAAGAACTTCATCTCCCCAGGAGAGCTTAGGGCTTATGGAGCGTTCCTCAGAAGAGGGAGGTGCCTGACAGGAGGGCCACAGTGGCAACCTCAGCACAGCTCTCCCTCTCCCCACTGTGGGCTCAAAGCCACATACTCAAACTTGAGCAGGGCTCAAGTGAGCTATAAAGAAGCAAACATTCAAACACGCTACACAGTCACTGCTACTCACTACTTCCACCCACCTCCCCTACACAGCATGAATTTTTTGCTGCTGTCCTTCCAAAGCACCCAAATCTCCCCCCTGTACTCTGCAGAGCACATTGGAGACCACCTGAAAGACCCTGAATAGTGTCCTGGTGTTAGAATTTACAGTCCTTAACAAATCTAGCAATGAGCATGTAAGACAAAAACAAGGTACAATCAAAATTACGGTCATACAGCAACACCATCCACTGATGCCCTGCAGGGCTTTATAACAGATCTGGCTATTTACCTCCTGCCTTTAGTGACTGCTTCGTGGAAAATAGCATTATCTTGCTCTGTTGTGCCTCACACATCCCACCAAGGCTGTCGTGATTGCATGTCTGCTGGCAGGAAACTAAATAGCAACAACGAATGGAGATAATAATGCGGGAAGATAGTATATCAATGAGCACGTGTGTGAGCAGACACATGAACCTGGCTCAAGTCCAGAAAAATTCCCATGTTTTCACACAGGGCACTTCCCAAGCACGTTTGTGACTGTTTGTAACAGCCCTGATCATTCTGTAGAATTGCAAAGCAAGCACATTTCCTCTATTTACCATGAGGATTGCTGATTCTTAATTTAACATTAATTCCTTTCCAGCAACTTTAATCTAATTTAAATAAATCTACAGCAGACTAAGTTCTAGAAGAGCAAAACACTGTCTTTGTATCAGGGCCAGCCAAAGAAATTTAACTTGAAAGTTTACTGTCAAAAGATGTAGTTTCACCTACATTAAAACATTTTGTAGGAACACATCAATTGCAGCAAAGTTTTTAATTTGGATAATGTTCAGCAATTTAAAAGTAATGTATGCATGTTTTACATGATCGGAGTGGTTAAACAAGCACATTTCTTCCAGTGGTTCTATGAATTTCCACTTTGCTTGAAACTTTGGAATTATCTGTATTACTGGAACTGTGATTTCTTTTTGGAAGGTAGAATTGCAGTGACAGAGGGTGCACAGTCACAGTCAAGACACACAAACAAACCAGTAATGCTGGAAGCAGTTTGTGCCGGTAGGCTGAACACTGACTGCTAAATGAAGGACCATCCCGTCAGGCCTCTTTTTGGTTTGCCAAAATCCCTGGGTTTCTCTGTGCAGGCCCTGAGGGCTGAACATACCAGTACCACAGCTCCTCGCAGAGAGCTGGGTGAACATCAGAATTCACCTGGAGGAAGGTGCAAGGTAACAATCTATTGTGAAGTGTTGGATTTTGTCTAATAATGCAGCACAGACTGGAAAAGATCTCCTCTCTGTACTATAAATAAGAAATTTTTTAAGGTACTTTTCACTGACTTATTCAGCAGTTAGTTTGGAACAGCTGAAGGAATCCAGACCATCATCCTTTCCAACTATTAAGGCTTGGTAAGGCCAATTTGTTACTCCAGAGAGTAGAAAGTAAAGTATTGCTTCAGTATTATTGAAACACTTATACACTGATCCTGGGAAAAGGTTACTCCCAATCAGTGTCAATCTCTAACAAAAAAATATTAAGGCATCTGTTGCAAACTTTTCATTTTTTGTTACAAGCACTAAGGAACTCTCTCACATAGCACCAATCATTTGTGTGGCAGAACAATGCAGTCACGTAACTCTCGCTTAACTACTGTTTCCTCATTCAATCCACAAATAGTTTCTTGTCTATGACAACAACACAAACCTACCAGAGAATCAGAGCACTTTTAATGAAAATAAAGGTAAACCCACTAATAATGCAACTTAAAGAACACAAAGCAGTAAACAGATTTCTGGCAAGTTTTGTGAGGAATTCCAAGTAACTGTTACCAAACCAAAACCCACCAAACAAATAGTAAAGCAGTATGACAAATATAGCAGAAAACATATGGTACTTCTGACACTATCACACAGCTTGAATTACCTGAAACACACTAATGCTAGAATTTAATGAGCTAATAGCTCAAGCTTTTGGAGTAACAACTACACAAGCTGTCTTTTTTCCTTCTGAATAGAGCCTGAGCTTCCATGAGGTTCCTTAATTTCAAAGAGAGGGCATATAGTCTTGGTGCACCACTCTTCAAGCTGTCGCCAGAGGCAAGACACTGGGTGTTAATATAACACATTGATTTTTTTTAGTTATGCTAAATGACGTTTTCAGTGCTTTTGGTTTCAATCTTCAAGGCAAATACAATAAATGTCCCCATATAAGAAAGTAAGGATGAATATGCAGGAGTAATCACTTCTTCATAAATGAAGGATGGCTGTTCAATAAGCTCCTAGTGTTTACTTTTAGTGAAAATGTAATAAAGGAACTTAGAAATATTCAAAAGCAAAGTGCTGTATCTTAAGAAGGTAGAGGGGAAAAATTCTGCAGAAAGATTGTGAAACTGCATATATACCCTTTGAAAGCATGTAAGTATATAGAAATGTGTACATATATGTATGTAAGCATACTATATTTGTGCGTATATGTGTATGTATGTACACATACAGATGTACGCCAACATTTTTTTCTTTCCTTTAGGAAATAGCAGACACATGCATCAGTCAAACTGAGAAAGTATTAAGATAACTCACAGATGTAATGAGATTAGATGAAGTTGTCTGATCAATTGTGTTGTCTTACCTCATTGCATCTGTGAGTTATCCTTCTTGTTGTCCAGTCAAAGTTTCATTTCTGTGCCTTGCAAGCATAAGATAAATACCTAAAGAACTGCATACATTTGCCACAAACATGATGTGATTATACAGGGGGCAGTTTTATTTCTGGTGTCTCAGAAAAAAGGAAACACCCAGGCTATCACCTCCACTAAGTTAAGAAACAATCACTAAACACATGTTTAGTTACCTAAATTAACAAGCACTTCTTAAATGACTCACATCTTATATCCATTAGCTTGTGGGCAGAATTATGCAAAATGGGCAAAATTAAGACTACCTACTCAAAGTAACAAGGGTTAATTACTGTGCAAAAAACAAAATAAAAGAAGCTGAAAAAGGGGAAGGACTTCTCATTTAAAGTGTGCACAGAAAAAAACAAGCAAATCCTACTATCCCTTCTGTACTTGAGCAGCTCTTTGAAATACTGGGGTTTTAATCTGTCCCTCTCTCCTGCTTGCCTGTACTTCCTAAATTGATGCAGACTAAACACAGAGACAATAAAGACAGATAATTAACATTTCATGAATTCAAGAAAACTCCAATTATGCCCAACCAAAAGCAGAAAGTGTTCAAAGTTGCAACATTTTATTCATGCAGACTTGTTAACTGTGTAAGCTCCAAAAGACAAGAATCACATTGAATTACACAAGAGAGAAGGGGTTAATTCTGAACTACAGGAAGGGCCAGCATGTTAATTGACATGTATTTCCACTGCCCAAAAAAGTACTGGTTCCCTGTCCTAAAGCCTTTAGAAACCAAATGAATCTTCTGATGCCAATAACTTTACCTGCCAAAGTCAAACACTGCATGCTGTTCATTTTAACAGCTTAAGAAGTAGTGAAATAGGATTTCCCATCACTTCCACCAGTGGTGTAGCAAGTCATGTCTCTCACAGCAAGTAGCCAGTAATCAAATACTTTAAAAGGGAGGGAAAGGGGAGCTACTCAAGGAGCTAAAAAATAGTACAACTTACTAAAGAGACCTTCTGATATCTTAGAAGTTGGTGGCATCATAAAATTTGGAGGGCTGATGCAGCTTTTTTTCTGCTTTGACCCCTCTCCAGCTAATGTGCTTGCCATTTTTCTTAGAAGCAATACTAACACTACCAATTTTCACAGCTAACCCTGCAGCCTACAGAATCCTTTCGCTCCCTCCCTCACACACTTTTATATATGTATTTTGTTTTTTCCTCGTGGCATAGCCCTTTCCTTTTCCTTTTTCTCTCCTTCTCTCTGTTTTATGCTTCACTTCAATGTTCTTTCCATATTTCTGGCAAATTTTCCTTTGCAGATTCTGCAGAATATAACAAAGAAGTAACGCTGGTTTCTTTGCAAATTTCACAAAAAGCAAACTTACATTGCAGTAAAAAAAATACATAAAAAGCATAGATAATATCCTCAGAAGAGCAGAAAAAATGCCTACTTTAATAAGTTTCAAGTTATGCAGAATGTATTCTTTCTACAGTATACTTTGCTAGATGAGAAAAATATCCTTTGAAATGGAATTTTTAGCACTTCTTAGCTTTTCAAATCACTATATCCTATTGTTAATAAAATGCTGCATGTGCTGATTCTTTAAGGAGTTAAAAAGCAGAAAGCTCCACATATCAATCTACATATTTCCATCCAAACCAACTGAGAACAACCTTTACATTACCGTTTTTAATTCTAATCAAGCAGAGGTGAACGAAGTAGCTCACATTCATTACATGAGATTTTTTTCCATACTCAGAAGATAGTTAATAACTATAAATCTCGCTGAAGCCTAGTTTTCAAACTGAAAAATGACACAAGGATTTCAAACATTTAAGGAAAAGGGAGGAGAAGGAAGTCAACACAGTGGTAACTATGGCTGAATACATTCACTATGATCTGATGCACGTTTTTCATGATACACTGATAATTGTGATTAAAATCAAAGACTTGATACAACTCAGACAAACAAGAAGATAAAATTGCCATCAAAGTATTACAATAAAGGTGGGCTTTTTCCCCCAGTTCAATAACTGGAAATTAGATAGAACATTTTAAAAATTTGAATTTTATAAATTCAGCCTTCAACACAAAGATCTAAATTTACTGACATATCAAATAACCTCAGGAAGAAAGGTTAAGATTTATCAAGATAGCTCTCATTCCCCAAGCCAACCTGTGCAACAGAGAACTGATAGTCTCCAGGGAAACCAAAATCCTCTTGGCAGGTCATGCCTGTATATATTTTATACATAACACTTTGCATTATATACATGGAAAAGGACAGATAGCTTTAGGAATGCTCGAAGGCTTTATTCAAATGTTACCTGCTGTTTTCTGTTTCTTTTCACTTTATATCTCCAGTGTTTCATATGTATTTGCCCCTTCTAATAGGTGTTTCAGTCTTTCTTGTAAAATCTTACTTAGGATGATACTGCATGACAAGTTTGTTTGATTTTTTTTTAAAGCTAAAAAAAGATTTTTTCCAGTCGTGTCATCAAAGTCCATATATTGCCCTATTTCAAAAGGGAGTGGTAGACACTAAGCACTTAATATTTTAAATTAGAATTAAGTACCATAGTAACTTCCATCTTTTTATCTTTTTCCTGGTTTGAATTGTTACATTTTTTTAGATAAAGAGAACACAGTTCCAAATGATATGTGTTTTTCCTTTGGAAGGTAACATAAAGTGTGACTTCTCAGTGTTCTTTTTGGCCTCATTAAATCAAACTCCCCTATTTGGACAATGTTACAATGTTTCATAAATGTCTCTTAAACTGTTTTCAGCTTTACTGGCAAAACTAAATAAATGAAAAAAGCAGCCAAAAATGTAGAATACATCGTACAATTAAGCAAGCAGCGTTACTTGAAGGTATATTCTCAATTAGATTTTGGCACCATGTTTAGCTATGTTTGAAAAAGAAAGTTAGGTAAGAGAATGCTACATGATTAAATTCAGTATAAACAGAGATATTCAGAGGCAGGTAAATTAAATTCAGAGGAAAGGGCGTTTTAATGCATTTGGATTTTTTTTAAACACATTATCCTGTAGTGATTCTAAGACAAACACTTCTGTGGACACCTATACAAGACCCACAACACGAAACAGTTGTTAGATTATAAACAGAAACAAAACTGAGCCATCTAACTCCATCAAAATTTTCAGAAAAACACCAAATTTTAAAAAGGAATAAAAGCAAATTAGATCTGGCTTAGTTTCCATTTGGTAGGTCTGCCTGGGGAACTGCAATGAAAACCAAATGCAAAACATTCTCCAAAAAGTATTTACTATTCCTCTCAGCTTTCCTGCCCAACACTTTTACTTTTTTTTCTACTGATAACAGAACTGTATTCCTACCACTGTAAATTGTAAGAATACCTCTGTTAGGGTATAAGAATTTCATGTGAAGAGTCTGTGTTTGTACAAAAGCAAGATCAAAATTCTACTGTCACAGCAGACCTCATACCACCCTCACAAGTCTTGCCCTCAGTGCCACTGGTGAGCAGTATTTGGAGATCTCAGCTACCTCACAGCATCAAAGGGAGCAATCCAGTTGAAAGTAAAGCTTTTCTGATATTTGCAGTAAAACAGGGCTGAAGAGGAAGATCTTGTGGTCCAAATCCTTACAGTTTAAAATTGTCACAGGAAACCCACAACATGCTTAATGTGCAAAGATTTGCATGAGAACACATGAAAATACAGGGCAGCAGAAATCCCTATCAAGCAATTTCCCCAATGGTTCCTGATTAATTTGGCATATGGAAGAGCCATGTATTAACCCATCTATGATTTTTAGATGACCATATAAACTAAAACTAATTCCAGAAGATATAAAGCTGGACCCACCAAATGGATCAGTTACTTCGCAACAGATTAGGCAATCCCATGAATTAAGCAATTGCAAAATGAGGTAAGGGAGAGTTCTAGCTATGCAAAGAAGACCTGCTTTACAGTCAATATGTTATTGCACCTACCAAGTAGTACACAAAGGTGGTTAAAGACATGATTAAAATCAGTACTAGATAAAACACTTGCTGATTTTTTGCTACCTGTATCACTAGAATAAAGTCTGTTTGTAGTGCTATTCTACAAATTCCTGTGCAAGTTTTTTCCATTAGCTAATGAAGAGAGATTCCCACTGACAAGGCTTTTTTTCTTCAACCTCGCTGCCACAGCCTCAAACTTCTCTTTTTTTTTTTCTTCCCACCTCTTGGATTCCTCATAATGATGAGAAACAGTGATATATGGCTACATTGGAGCAATGCACTGGCTCACTGGACAGCGAGTTGTTACCAGGGAGAGTGTGCACATCTTGGTTTTCGTTGCCTTTCCCTGATTAATAGAGGTCTCTGTCTTCTGCCAGTTTCCATGAAACTAGGAGAAGCCTAATTGTCTTTAAAAATTTCTCACAAATTGCTCTGAAATTGTGCAGTTATAATTATTTGGAGGAATGAGACAGACAGACTGTGAGCCTTTTTTAACTCTCGTTTCCCTAGGAAACCAGTTCAGAAACAAAACAGAAAAATCCATCACACTACCACCTACAAACGCTCCAAAAAAAAAAAAATCCTTCAAAAACAAGGACCTCGAAAGAAAATCCTGCAAAAGGTATTATGGGATATTGCCTTCTGTAACACCTCTAAGACTGTATTTAACAGTGATAAGGCTTTCACAGAATACTGAAAACGACTAGCAAGCAATAGTTCACCACTGGCACCTAAAAGCAGTATATGTCACTGCCAAACACACCACATCACTTCAACTTGGCAAGAACGCTTGATTGAAAGCCAAAGAGTAGTGGAAAAGGCTGTTAAAAGTTAACAAAGCACTTCCCAAAAGTACTGTTTTGTTTTTTTAAGCAAGTCTGTTAGAGCATGGGTGATGGATTTACTGAAGAAAAAAGTTTTTCTTGGCAAAAAAACCCTGCTTTTTTTGCTTAGAGCAAATTTTCCTGTCACTCCTCAGAATCCGAACTCCTACTCCCTCGTTTCAGAAAAATGTGGCCAGTTTCTGTTTTCAAATGAAGAATTCCCACACAGTAATAATGATAGCATGCAAATCCATTGTTTAATACGGGTCATGGGAAAATGGCCACAAATTCAAGCATCATTACAATGGAACAACAAAAGACAAATTATATTTTTTTAATTTATTTTTTTAATTTTGCAATAAAATGTTTTTTGTTGCAATTTTGTTTGCAAAGAGCAGCAGACTATTTCTCCAAGTGTTTATGAGAAAGCATTGTTTTATCCTTACTTCTCAGTGTTGTTCCATCAGAAAAAGTGCTTCAATGAAAACACTTATTGGAAATGAAAAGGAAAGAACCAGGGACACCTTACCTTCAAAGATGTTAAGGAATAAATTAATGAAGTTAATATAATCTAATCCCAAAGTAGTAAGTATATGCAATAAAGATGTAACAGATGTCCTCTCCAACAGGGACAGAATTCTTTTATGATATGAAGGTGGTAATTAAAAAGCATTATGCAGACCATCTTAAGATCGAAGACTTCCCTTACCCCCTGGAAGGTTCCCTTTTGGGTTAGTGACATGAAAAACTTAATTCCATAAATGCACATTCTTACTGACTAAATAATAAAATACAGAGAAAATAAACAGATGACTTTCTCAGTCCCCTTTACGAGGAACAGAAAATACCCGTTATAGGAGGCACAGTGATGTGTGACGATGCATATTCACGGTGAGCACACAACAGAACTGTTGGCTGTTACTCCTGTCAGCTCCTGCTAGCACAGGAAGTACCTCTGGGGCAAACCTGTGAAAGAACACGAAGCACAGTGCCTCTATGCCCTCGCTAATACCGTTTTCTTACTGTTCCTAATAAAGCAACCCAAAGAGAGGTCACAAGCAACCTCACATGGCTCTAACTTCTAATCATATGACAGTCCACATCACTTTGAAGACACTTTCACTTCTCCCCAGTCCTAAATGGATTCTGTAAAACAGAGAACCATTTCTAAGTTCTTTTATGTCAAGAAAGGCCAGACCTGTTACTGGCTAATAATGAAATATCACTGATAAAGTAGTCTGCATCAATGTTTCTGGAAGGGTTCCCTGGAAGTATCTCTTGATGAGAAGACCAATTTTTCACAAAAATTTACTATAATAAAGAAAAACTAAACATAAAACAAAGACAACAAGTAGCGCAAGAGTGCAGCTTGAAAACGAAGTCTTACAAAGTGTTGTATTCAGTGAACATGTGGTGAAGAACAATGAAAATAATCCCACAGAATCTGTACAATTTTATCTATTTGATCACTTGAAAGGCTTCATCAAGGCATTCAACCCAGCTGGAAAAATAGGGTCGAAGGACTGCAGAGAAAGACAGATGCTGCATCTGAGCTGAGCATTCCTAAGTAAATAAACAACAAAAACAAAACAAAACAAAAAAAGCAATTCTGACACAGTTCCAAACTTTATGAGACATTAACGTAACAAAAGACCATTTATTCTGTCACTCTCTTTTTGTTCTTTTGTTTTGTAATTTGAGATAGAAGTAGATGCTAATTTTTTTTGCTTACTAATAATCTGTGCAATAACTGCTAGCGAATTAACCCATGTAATTTAGCACTATTTGTCAATTCTATTATCAGTTGTTATTAAGAAATTCAGGAAACAATTGTTCAAACAAAAGAACACCGCAGAGGGCTTAGCAACTGAGGAGCTACAGCAGTAGACTGCTATTTATTTATATTTCACCAGCAACCATGTCTTGGCTTACCTCTAACTTTCTAAAAAACTGTATCTATTTATTTGTAAACCTCATACCTCATTCTCTTTCAGATTTAAGGCCTTTTATCAACTCATTTGGAAACACATGGCATCTTTAACACTTCTCACATCCTTTAATTTTTTATGTGCCACATAGTACACAAAAGCCTCTGTATTCTCAGATTGAGATGAACTCTTTCAACTGATGACTGTTTAACAGAGACAGATAATATTTTTGCAGTTCTTAACTCACCTGATGACTGTCAAGCTTGTCTTTTGTGTGTTGATCAAGAGCTGCAGCTTGCAGCAAAGGCTTAATGAGATTCTCTTCCCCTTGAAAGGACTGTTTTTTTCAAGAAGAATCTGTAGCTAATCACCGCAAGTCTCAAGTTGAGACGATGATTACTTGGGGGGAAAAGGAAGCTGAGAGTTCTGTAAAATTTGTATATGAAATAAGCAGGGTTTGCAAAAAGCAATTGTCTGGGAAGCCTTCAACTTGCAGTTCCTGTGCAAGACTTTATCACAGTGCATGGGTTACCACTTACCAGGAAGAGTCATACCAGTTCACTGCAGTGGCTGCTGAGCATCAGACTCAGCTGAAACTTCTCATATGCCACCTTGTATCTCAGAAACTCCCTGACACTACCGCTGATCCTAAGTTTATCATATAGCACAATGTGTCACAAGTATCAAATCATTTGCAAAAGCATGACTGCACACAAACCAAGAGTTTGCTGGGTGTGTAAGTTATATCACAGAAAGCAACTTGCAATTTCATGCAGTAACTGCGTCACTCGGACTCCTCTCAAGCCCAGGATATTACATATTCGTATGACTGCAATAAGATGAAACCAAGTCACTAAGACTTGTGTTTAGTGTTTTAGATACTGGGAAAAAATATACAACACATGTCAGGGTTTTGCCAAGATACCTGAACGAGTGCCAAAGGAGCTAGTGTTTGGCAAATGCTAATAAGTCCTTGTCCTCTACATAAGCCATTAACATATTTCCAGATTGCCTCTTCGCTTAAAGAGAAGGCCACAGTCTGGAGGCCTGGATCAATCTTTATCAGCTTTGTAATATGCTATGGCTGCAAGATAGTAATGTTCAAATGGTATTTCACCAAATTATTACACTGAAGAGTTTTGAAACTGCTGCAGACTATCCATGAACCAGCAAGCACTGGAATGCAACACTAAACTGAGACCTAATGCAAAAAAGGTGCATTATACCAGGCCCAATGTGACACGTTTGCTTGGCAGTACATTTACATCTTCTACAGGCTTATTAGGCTACCTATTGCCTGTGCACATTCACACAGGTACCGAAAAACAAAACAGTAGCAAAGGGCTCAGGTAGATAATGCACATTCGTGGACATAAGGTCAGCGCCTCTCTCTATACAAAGTCAAAGTAAAGAAAACACAGGTCAGACATTCACACACAAAACCCGTGCAAATGCTGTAACACTAACCCGAAAAACAGTTAATACTTGAGACCCAATCATTAAGGTTTGCAAACTACATTATCTTGCTGAGTACAATATTCATAACCTTATTTAAGTTGCAGTCACAAATTGTTGCTAAAGCAACAATTCTATGTATTTACAGAACTGGACAAAGAAAATTAGAAATCCTGCACTTTCCATGCACAATAGACATGATAGATTTAAGATACCTAAGTGTTCTCAGGTTATCCTTCAAACAAAATTTAAATTGAATGTTGATCTTTCCTAGAAATGATAGCATTTTGAGGTTTAAAGTAACCTTTCCCTGTCCAGTAACGAAATAAGTCTAAGACACTCAGAGGAGGTTTTTCATGTCACTTCAAATTAAAAAAAAAAAAAAAGTTGTCATGAAAGACCCAAAAGGGATCTGAATCCAGAAATGTAAGTTGACTTCTTCAGTAAAAGACCATGTGCCTGCCCATGCATGATACCATGGGTTTTTTTATTCAGGCAAAACTTGACAGCAAATCTTGTCGGAATGACAGCAGTAGTCCCTGCCAGGCTTCACTGATACAATACAACAAAAAGGCATCCCTCTGGCCATGGAAAATTCCCCAAACACTGAAAACTCATGCAATGCCACATCTTCTCTTCCTGCTTAACATGTCAAATGATATCTGTCCCTCCATTTTAACAGTCACCCATGACCCTCAAGTTTTTTTAGTTTGTGTGTTCATCTCCTCCTGCCCCTTCATATTCTTTCCTTATTTTATCTGCTCTATTTTCTCCTGCTGTCCTCTCCTTTGTAAAGATTGTGTCTCTTCTTCCCACCATGCACAAGTGCTCACATCTATCCTGGCAACAAACTGAGCAGGCTATAGTAAGTGTCATGCTAACACCACGTTCTTAGGCTTCCAGACATAGACAGGCACTGCTGTGAAGCCCCTTCCCTGTCCAAATACAGAGGAACACAGCAATAGCATTACACACAACATTTGGGGTCTCCATGTCCATGACCTACAACTGGTCCCGGCCAGGGTGGTTCTACCTCTCAAGAAGACATAGTACTAAGGTGTCAGAGGCTGTCAGGGTAGTGCCTTCCCCTTCTGCACTCATGACAAGTCACCTGGTCCCATACCCCCTTAGCAACATGGTCCTGCCCCTGGAACTCCTCCTAGCTCTGTGTGTTATCTGCTGCAGAGACATCAACAGCATGGACACATCATTTTGTACTGGGGTAGGTTCTGCTCAATATAAGGATATTGGAAGATTGGGTTTTATTCTCCATTTCAACATGCAGCCTGCAGACAGGGTGCTTATCTCTCACATTCTTCTCATGTCTGTAGGTGCAGTGCCAGATGCCAAAGCTGGGCTAGTTTTTGCTCCAGTGACTTCTCTGGTCATGATCATCCACTGAGGAATGTTTATGGTGTAGGCCATTTCATCACATCACCTGTTTTCATTGTCTTTGCTCCTGCTCCTGAGATTCCAGATCCCACTTTTCCTCCTTTGCTTTCCTTATAACACTTTCCTTGTAACTTTTGGGCTGTGGTAGTCTCATCTGAGAATAAAGTTGGCCAAGGTGTTGCTTGAACTCTTTTTCTGACCCATTGGTGTTTAGCTGCAGCTGTGCCTTCCACTCCACTATTTCAGTGGAGAAGCCTAAAGAGCCTGTGTGTTTTCTGGGGTGCAGCAGCAGGAAAGCTATGGCAGGGAGCCTGGGCTAGGGATGCTATAGCTCAACACAAGGCTGACAGACATCTTGACTGCTGCATTTTTTTGTGGGAAAGAGTGTGCAGGCAGTTTCTAGGATTGAAGGATGCTGGCTATGAAGACCCTTTGGAGCTTCATACGAGCTGACATGTCAGCTGAGTGTTGACAGCCTATCAAGCAGCTGACAGGGCACGGTCCTTCTCTGAACAGGGTGCTTCAGCCAAAAGCTTAGGAACAGGACTGGCAGGCCATTTCCTCTGCAAGCTAAGAGAAAAGTAAGGGAGGAACAGATGCTTCCCAGGGAGAGATACATGTTTTCTTGTTGAGAGTAGGGGAGAGCAGGACTTAATCAGACTATACTACCCTCCTTCCTTCTCCTTAGAAGTCTCTCCCCTCCAAGCTAGTGGAGCAGAAGGGCAGACTTTATTACCATTTCTTTTGTCAGTTCTCCTTCCTCTGTCATTTCTCTTAAGAGCAGGGCTCAAGTTTAACCCTCACCCCTCCCTTTTCCTGCATGGTTTGCTGCTGCTACTTGTCAGTCATATTTTTCCTTAGCAAAAAACTGAGTCTGAAGCCTGTTATGCTTCCTGAGGACCATTGAGCCAGCAGCTGAAGGCATCTGTCAACAGGGAGAAAAAGTCAAAACAGGCACTGAGAGTAAGGCAAGAGACTATGCCCATGTAGGACAGCCAAATGCCACCAGGAAAAGAGTGAATCTGCTCACTTCTAGACACTCAGCTCTGCTGATCCTCTCTGCAAGAGCAGTGTTTGGAACAGTCTGGAGGATAACACTGCAGAACTTGATCATAATTTTGCCCACTGTAAACTTGTCCTCCCTCCCCAAACTGGCCAGCCACTGACCATCAGCTACTGCAATCATGGGACTCCAAAGGGAACAGCCACACACCCCTGAAAGCAAGTTTGGACTCCCAGAATTCCATCCAGTGATGGCAAAGTCATGGAAGTAGCTTGTACAAGTGCAAATTCTGGCATATCACACCATCCTCAAGTGCAGAGAGGGAACCACTAGCCAGAGCAGTTGAATTTTGTGTCCCACATCCATGGTACCCTCCACTGTCTATAGGGCAGAGAACACAGAAGACTTAAAACTCACGAAGGTAAAGCATGGTCCACTTCTTCCTCCTCAGACAAAGGTAAGGAGGAAGCAGGCAGGAGTCAGCTCATCTGGAGTGTGCTCACAGAGTAGCTGCCACAGCTGCCAGTGGCAGAGAAAGTCAGGAGAAGTTGTCAGGCAGTAGCTGCAATGGTAGCATGTATGAAAATGCAGGAACAGAAAACAAACCCAGAACAGATGTAGAACAGAAATTAAGACGTGTTTCTGCATGTGAAATCTCTTTACAAGTGTCACTGGCAGAGCAACGACAAGCAGAGTCATATGCATGAGACAGACATTGGGACAAAACAGCACCTCCTGGAGTGGCCCCCAGAAAGGCTTGCAAGCCAGATGGGAACATTTTTCAGATACCTTTCCTGCAGGCTGCTTTGAAACATGCAGTGGGATGTCCAGTGTACAGGAAGACACTAACTTTCTTGTCTGAAGTAAAACCCTCAAAACGCACTTAATGTGGTGTAAACTCCCCAGAAGCAACTGCTCCAATCTGGCTGTCTGCTCCTCTTGCACCCCACTATTGATTTAAGATAACACACAGCCTGATACCAGTCAGCGCTCTGCTATGGGGACCCTTGGGCCTGACCCACCAAGACACTGTTACAGGTCATGTGAAATGTCACTTCCATCACAATAGAGACTCTTCATTCTTCATACAAGAAAATGAGAAATATAAAGGGAAACAAAAAAAAAATTCCCCCACAATTAATGTACATCTACTTTCAGTATGAATAAGAGAAGTAATTTCTCAAGATCAAGAGCAGCTGACACCAAAAGGTCCTTTTTTCTCTCAAAGGGGGTATCCTTCTCTCAGGATTAACCAATTCTCAACCTTTCATTTGCGTGAGATTTTAACCAAACAACAATAATTTATTTTGTAAATGTGTTAAGAACTCCATTACAATATTGCACAGATTTTGCATATCATCTTTTATCTGGATGATGTCCAAGAATTTGTAGTAACAAGTCCTAAAATGACTAAGCAGATTACTATAGAGATGATGACTCATCACTTCTCTCCAGTAATAAAACCATAAGGCATTTGTTATTTGAAGTTCCAAGCCACTGTGTGATCTCCTGTTCCAGCTAAACACAGGGGAGGTTTTGTTTCTGAGAAAACAGAATTGGGCCCCTGTGGCTTGAAGAATTTCACCATTCCATCAGAAACGCCTGACCGCCAGCCTTGCAGACTGCCAGGTCTGGCTCCTTAGATCTTGAGCAGCATCAAGAGGATGAAAACCACATGAAGACTGGAAAAATGTGCAAAGTCAAAGGCCAAAGAAAGGACACGGCCACTCAGAAGGATCATGTGCAGTTGCTGATAAAAAGAAAAGGTTTCTTGAAGTTGAGAGCTCCTTTTAGACATATCTGTATTTTTCCATGATGCGAGTGAATTACAGCATTCATGTATGTGTGATGTGCGGTATGGAACTCTGGTAAGAACTCACTAACTACACTAAGAAGAACCTTCAGCTAAGACAGTAGATACAATCAACAACCACATGGTAAGAATGGAGTATTACAGCTACACCATCTTCAGTCTACGAACAGGTGCAGACTAGAAAAGTTAGCATAAACATGACTACTGTGGCACACATTTTTTGACAATGTGGAACATGCATAAATAGAAAAAACACCCTGCAGATGTTCCTTTCCTCCTAGTCCATTTTTGTTTCACACACACCCATTGCCTAAATACACATGCAGAATCCACATAGAAAAAGCGGCTATGATATTGCTAGATGTATTGGGGGTGAGATTCCATAAAAGCATCTAAAAGAAAACTGTATTTCCAATCACAATTGAAAGTACAGTTCCAAAACACATCATACTCATATTCTTTAACATACTTGAGATGTTCTAATACACATAACATATTGTATCAAAGCTTTCATCTAGTCTACAATGTATTTATCCAACTCAGAATAGCAGCGCCACAGTACAGCTGGATCTTGAGGGGACAGGCAGTGCCAGCAAACTTTAGCCTTTTTTCCCATTTGAAATTATTTCAATGGTACAGCTTTCCTGCAGGTATATAACTGGTAAGATATGTGCTAGGAGATTTAATTCATAATATTGACTGGCTTCTTGCCTTAGATTCAGTGAGAACGGTGCTTTGAAGGCCATGATCTAGCTACCAGCACCATGAACTGCCCAGGACCTATTCCCAGTTCTGTCACAGTCATCACAGGACTTTAGATAAAGCTCTTTGTACCTTCTGTTATATTACAATTAAGTGTAACCATAAAGCAAAATGTGACTGAAAGCTTGTATATGCACTCTCAATAAGTGCATATACAATACACAAGTGTGCCTGTGTATTGCAGACATTATCAAGGTACAGATACAGATAAGCTTATACATATAAAAAAAGAAGTGTGTGCATGCAGTCTACTACAACAAGGATCTAGGTACAATAATTACTGAAAGCAAAGCTTCCATTTAGAAACTGAAATATGTTTTAACAGTTTTCACTTGAGTGAAATTTAAAAAATGGTAAAGTTCAAATCTAATGACTCCTTAAAGCAATTACATTTATGATGTAATTTATGGCATTTATCAAACTCCTAACATATGGAATGCTCCTTTTATGTCAAACTGCAAGTTTCCCAAGACACACAAGTTTTATAAACTGTTACAGCAGGAACATTTCACTTTGCTGTGACTCACAATGGCAAGTCCTGAAGGGTTCCGTATTGCTACAGACTGTAGTTCACAACCAAGAGAAAAAGAAAACCAACATCTCATTTCTTCATACCTGCGTTAATAGAAAGGACTGAAGCCCAGATCCAGCAAAACCCTTATGACGATTCGTTTTATCACGTGCATATAATCAAACTAAGTTGAATCGGATACACACGTGGACAAAGCTTTAACAAAGGGGAAGCATCAGCAGGATCTGAGCTACATAGAAGTAATCCATTGGCCTTTTCTGCTCCTCATCTTTCTGCTCCGAACCTGTTATATATTAATCTCCTCTGAAGCAATGTTTTAGTCCATTATAGATGATCTATACACAGTCTGCTTCAAGTTATCACATCTCATAAATAACCTAACAATATTTTGCCGTGCTAATTTTATTTCATCACTCCCAAGGACAAAATGGTGGTAACAGACCTGGTCAACTTGAAATACAAAACTCAAATGCTAATTTAATTTATGTTCTTTTGCTTACAGAAATGAAAACAGAAAATTAAATAACTTCACCAATGGGGAAACATTTGCTTTTAGTAGTCTTAAATCAAATAACACCTGCAAATGCAGAGTTGAAGGTTTTGTTCTTTTTTTTCAATCATACAAGCCACTTGCTTGGAGAAGTGGGTTGGTTTTCTTTATGTTTGGGGGTTCTTTTGTTTTTGTTTTTGTTTCATGAATGGTGAAGAGAAACAGAAAGCAGAAGCCAGGCACAAGTAACTGCTTATAGAGTATAAAAACTACCAATAGGAAGCAATGGTAAGCACTGAAGTCAACAAGTACTATGTTCTGTAGCAAAAACAATTTCCTGACAAAAGATGCATACATATTTTACAGGAAAAATGCTTCTCTATGCACATTTTCCAGTGCATGACACTTCCAATTTCCAAGCAAACTTCTTCTTTCCCCCTCCAAGGGGAAAATTGAGGCGTTTTTTATTAATTTAAGCCTACGTACAATTGAAATTTAATTTCAAATTAAAGAAAACTCAAGTATGGATATAGTCTTAATTATTGATTCTAATATAGTAATGTCCTCTGTAAAAGTTCACTAGTACATTATTTATGTCTTGTACTGGAAAACCAGCAATAAAAATCAAAAGCCCAGCCATAGCAGTTTTAATAAGACTGTAACAAGTATTTTTTGAGCAGTATAACTGGCTCCAAAACATTACAGTAAAGTATCCATATGCTTGTCAAAACTTGAAAGATACACTTTCAGATTTTATATATATATATACACACACACATATATATATATGCACACATATAAATATATAGGCACATATACATGAAAATGTCTCAAATCAGAGTGTTTTATGTATGTAGCAAAATTGTTACACTGAGAGTACTGTCGGGAATGTTGGAATGTAACTAATAATCTTACTTTTAAATAACTTTCTTCTTCTTTTTTTCTTTTACTAAATAGACAAATTCTTGATAATCAGGATAAAAACCATATGTCCATGTATTCATATTATAACTTAAAAACTTCTCTGGAACATGTGAAATATTGCTATTTTTCATTCTGTCAAAACATCTGGATTTTAGTGGTTTTATAGTACAAATGGCTTGTTCAGAGTATAGCCTTTCCCCATTTAAAAAAATTTATACACCCATTTCATTCTCATCACATGGCTAGCACATGTTTCATGCCAACTTTATTCAAGGCCAAAACCTGTCGTAACTCATCAGGCCAATGATTTATTATAGGAATGTAAAGCAAAGCAAAAAAAAAAAAAAAAAGATCCAATCAAGCCAGTCAAAAAAAAATTCTCCTAAATACCAAAAACTTCCACACTATTCCGAGAAGTGAAGAAATAAATTACTATCAGATTCCCAGTTTCTGTCATAATGGAAAAGAAGTAGAAGAAAAGAAATAAAGGATGAAGAAGTTAGCTTAGTTTCTGTATGATCTGTCATTGTAAGCAAAGTTTTCCAAAACCAGTAGATGAGATAAGAGCAAGTAAGGAATGCAGACTATTGAAATATTTCTCTTTCCAAAAAAATAACCAAACAAAAAACAGCTTACCCCATGAAGGCACTGTTGAAAACACGGTTGCTTTAAATTAAGGCTGTTACATTTGCGAGCACATTTCCTCCTGAGGCTTGCTCACCATTTGCCTCTTATTTCTAATAAAACTTGGAGATAGTAGAGGTAGAAGATGATCATTATTCAGCTCCTTTTATATATAAGGAGACAGATGCAAAATAAAAACAATTTTTTACTTTCGGGCAGGTGATATAATCTTTTGGGTTTGGGGTTTTTTCCCCAGTAAAGGTCTGAAGTATATACAGATAGACCCTAATTTGTCTCTTCCAGCTTTCTAGCAAAAGGTTTGCTGCAGCATTCATCTAATGCTACTGTCTTTTACTTTCCTCAAATGTTTTATTGTTATAAAATTCAATCATTGCCACTTAACATTAGTACTGTCTCAAAGGCAGTGAGAAGGCAACCAACTGAGTAAGTGTGAAGTGAGGATTTGCCAGCAGAATGCTAGAAAAACATTCCTGTTGCAGATACAGGTATTGTACACCTTCTCCTAGGCATTACCTGCACCTGTTGCACGGCACCAGTGGGAGTGGCCGGTCTCTGAGACAGAATGACTCCAAGGAGCGGCAGAGGAAATGACTGGGGGTCAAAACCTGTCTGAAGAAACCTGCTGAAGATGGAGATGACACGAAACTGGACCGTACAGTGACAGATGAGCCTGACTTTGTGAAGGAATGACAGCAACAAGATGACAGCGAGGTGGGCAGAGTTCAGGAGCTGGATGAGCCCACCAGGAATGAAGTTATGTGTCACACTTGGGGCAACCAAGTACTGTCACTGCTGTCAGCAGAGGGAAGATGTTGCTCTTCCTCTGCACCTCCTCTGGAACTTTGCCAACCCAGAAATGAGCCACCCAATTCACAAATCTAATAATGTCTTCTTCACAAGTAAAAATGCATTATGATTTTATCAATTTAATTTGGTGTGATTTCACCTGAGGGAGAGCAGCAGCCTATAAGCTTTGGACAGTACAGATGACTAAAGAATAGAGCACAGGATGACACTGTCAAGGGACAACATGGAAGACAGACTGTGATTTCTTGGAAGAGAGACCACCTTAGGAGAACCAAGAAAGGTAATGCTCATAAGCAGATATTATAAAGCCAATAACTCAAAACAAGCATGCCCACCTCAAGGTTTTGAAATGCCTTAGGAAGGTGCCCCTTATTCCTCAAGTGCCAGTCTACACTAGATGATAACCCTTTGCTGGTATCAATTTCCACACTTGCTCAAGAAATAAAGGACAGTGGCAAATCTAACCATTTTAATTCTGAAGAACCATGCAGATTATCAGCGTGGGGCACACAACAGAAACCAATGGGTTCTCCATAGTCTACTTCCTTGAAAGTTTGGAAAATCTTTCCCTAGATACTTTACTTTCAAGTATATCAATCTTGTAACACTGGGAAATGTAAAGATGAAGTTTATGCTTGCAACCTTATTTCTGCCTTTTGCATCTATACATTATTTATACAGTACTTAAACAAGTGATCAAACGCTATTTCCACTGGACATCTGCATCAATGCAGAGCAAGGCAAAAGTTTGAAAAAGAATAAAAATATTTAATACAGTAGCATATTTCTTATATTCCTTTAGCTGTGTATGCCAGAAGGTAAACAGTAACCAGAAACAGCAAGCAAGCAAAGTTAAACTTCTAACAAACACAGCAGAAAAATGATCACCAGGACAGTATTTTATCCCCGTTTTCAACAGTGATGCTAAGAGAATGAGCATTGCCAGCAGTTCAAGGGAGGTAATCCTTAGCCTCTACTCAGCCCTAGTGAGGCTGTCTCTGGAGTGCTGTGTCGAGTTCTGGGCTCCTCGGTACAAGAGACACATGGAGCTCCTGGAGCGGGTCCAGCAGAGAGCTACAAAGATGATTAGAGGACTGGAGCATCTCTCCTAAGAGGAAACGCTCAGGGAGCTGGGCCTGTTCAGCCTTAAGAAGAGACAACTGAGAGGGAATCTCATCAACGAATAGAAGTATCTGAAGGGAAGGTGTCAAGAGGATGGAGCCAAGGTCTTCTCAGTGGTGCCAACCACTAGGACAAGAGGTAATGGGCAGAAATTGACACACAGGAAGTGCCACTCGAACATGAGAAAGAACTTCTTCACTGTATGAGTGACCGAGCACCGGAAGAGATTGCCCAGAGAGATTGTGCAGTCTCCCCTATTCGATATATTCAAGAACTGTCTTGACACAATCCTGTTGAATGGGCTCTGTGATGACTCTGCTTGAGGAGGGAGGTTGGACCAGATGACCCACTGTCGTCCCTTCCAATCTCACCCATTCTGTGATTCTGTGAGTTCATAATAGTGTGTGCTGATTTAAAGAAGGTCCTGTTTCTTTTCCTGACAACATATTCCCACCACTTATACCGGCTCCAGCCTTCTTCAGACCCTTCCACAAGACACTGTTATGGCAGAGGATAACCAAACAAAAAAGCTGCATAACCTGCCAGATACATGAGTTAAATCAATTCACAGAGCTGAATAGGAGGCAAGAGAGGAGAGCAGTATCTTCCCAAGCTGCAGAAAACTTACATCCACCCAGCTGCCAGTCAAACTGCACATGCCACATTCTGGAACTGGTCTCTAATTATCTGGATATCAGATTTGCCAATATCTGCAGTTCTAAACCGCAGATATGACGAGCATACACCTTTACGTCTGAAGTCCATATGAGCTGCTTTTGGAACACATGAGGAAATGCTAAGCATTTGGAAACCTTCTGGCAGTAACCTGTGAATTAGCTCCCACTTGCAACATGGAGAGATAATCGCATCCTTCTCACCATTAAGATTAAACGCTAGTGAGAAATACATTTATCAGAGCAGTCAGTGTTACAGAAAAGCTCCAGAGAAAAATGAGTACCTGTCTGCACTGCCAGGCTCCCTGTTCTTGTAAATAAGGCCCAGCATAAGGATACAATAACGTACTCTGCAGCCACTTATAACTTAATATGGCTTATTCTAAAAACCCAATGAAGCAGAAAACTTGTGGAAAAAATGATGTCAGGAGATATATACACACACTGAAAGGGCTAAAGTAGATTCACAGAAGACAGACTTCACAATCCAAATGTTCTTTTTACACAGCTATGAGCACACCATTTTTAGAAGCCTTTGAATCCACACAGATATAGGTGAAACACTCATCGTTAACTCTGGTTATCTACAAGGGTTATTTCTCAGCAAAAATGTAAATCAACCAGTGATGCCGTTACCAAGAAAACTCTGGAACAATGTAACACCACATAGCACGATGTGAGCCTTCGTACAGCCAAAGACTAGAACATGGACGGAGCTGCATAACCACAACCTGTTGCCCTGCCCATCCTGAGAACACACAGTCTTAGGTGATACTAAGAATAAAAAGCAGGAACAACCGCTCCATCCCCTCCACATCAGCCTATCTGTTGACATTTTCAGAGGCTGGAGTGATGGGGATACAACATGCCCAAGCAAAACTCAATGGGAACGCCAAAGATGACACTTCATGAGGTATCAGGAGAATGCACATGCTAAAGTTTGCGAGGCAGCCAGACAGAACAGTGATGAACAATCCAGAAAAGCCCACAGAAGCGTGTCCTCAATATTAATTCACTTTTACTAATGACACAACTTGCAGTACATCTCAGTAAAAGCTGTCAAACTATCAAAGGACATAAACAGTTCACTTTGAAATAAAAATACATAAATGTCTAAACAACTGCAATACATAAATATGAAAAAAATTCCTCTACCATTTGCTTGGTGCTCTCAATAACAGCAGTGCATCCCAATTAGCGTATCAAAAAACACTGGAGAACACAAGTGCTGGAGGCACGCACTAAAAGTCTGCAAAGACAAAATTTCTCAACTCTCACATTGCCCACAGAAGCGCAGCCCTGTCCAACCACCTATTCCAAACCTCCACCTTTTCCCAAATTCCAGTTTACATGCAGCAAGTTTTAAAAACCAACAAATTCCCATTACTCCGGACTGACACGCTGAACTGCACAAGAGGTGTCACATCAAGCAACGTTACCAGCAGCTCTTTGTCTCACACCGTGAGAGAGGCACCGCTTTGGCTTTTCCTCTGACCTGACTTGCAAAACAAGACAAGTCACAGGGCAAAAGCACAGAGGCTCCTACCTGGCATCCTGCCAGCTAGCTGTAACAGATTTTGGTACTGTGTTGTTTTATATATAGCAAGAAGCAGGTCTCAGCCTTCTGCTCAAGCTTCAGATTTCCAAATGGTGTGAGGAGTAATTGCTTGTAGAACAGGCTAATTCTGAAGTGAAAGAGGGCAATGGCAATGGTGTGAGCAAAACTGGCAGTGATACCTGATGTCAATCAGCAGGGAAAGAAATGGAATGTCTGTGGATTATCATGTGACTTAAAACAAGACTATTTCAGAGAGAAGAAAAAACCTAAGGTAAAAATTGCATGAGACTGGACCATCACCCCTTTGATGTTTCAGATCTTCAGTGCCACCCACCATCCTGTTTCCATCTACATGGGTGCACCTGTGAACATCTGTAACTGCATAAGAGTTATTTAAGGCAAGTTAGCAAAAACGAAAACACCAGCTTCTCAAAATATCCCCGAGAGACCACAAAGAGCAGAAAGGGAAGAAGAAAAAAAGAACAGTAAAGTATATAACCTGGCAGACTTGAATGGCTTTACCATATGAAACTTGGGTAAAATGCAAATTAAGGAAACAAACATCTATACCAGAGTAAAAAAAAAACAAAAAAACAAAAAAAAACCAACCAAAAATAGGGGGTGGGGTGTAAAAGAACCTAAAATCTGATAGCCTATAACTACCTCTAAGGTTAAAAATTAACACAAAATTCTCACTAAGCTCTCAGCATGTAAGTATTATGACTGAAGAGAAGGCATTATACCTAAAGAAACTGAAGACATTTAAAAAACTTAACTACTATTAAAAGCTATTATGAAGCAATTAACATGTTAATCTGAATAGAAAAAAAAAATCTAAAGAAAAATACTGTGTACTTACTATCATTTAGTGTTGTGAAGTCCAAGAATCGATACTCATAGCAAACATCTATCTTGGTTTCTACCTGAGGCCTCTTCAAAGTTGAATAGATATTACCAGGTCGTTTTTCATCATGCTTCTCTAGTTTGTTCAATCCACAACCCATTTCAGCAGCTCCTGATACAAAGACAGGGAAAGGGAAAAGGGAAAACGCATAAACACGATTAATTTTTATTTTTTTCTTTCTGGTTTCATGCCCTACACTAGTACATTTGGTGATTTTTAATTTTAAATACAAGCTAACTACAAACTACATGAAATAGTATAATTAAATAAATGCTCAGATAGTAACTGAAGTATATAGTACTCATATCAACCCTCAGGCATGCTATTATTTTATTGGAAAATTGACAGTTTAATGCATGTATTTTGCATCTTTCAAATGTATTCAATAGTATACTCTGGAAGACACATATTCCATTATAAAAAGTAGCTGAAAATCCAAAATAACTTGCTAATATAAAGGTTGACAACTTAATAATAATTTCTATATATGCAACTACTATGAGAGCAGCTAGTATTAAGCTTTACACAGATCTCTGTAACATTAAAATTAGTATCTAGCCTTCTAATTCAATGGAAGAAGCAGGTCTGCAGAGAACTAACAGCATTTACAAAACAAACTCACTTCCTCCTGCCTCATTTTTTTAGGTAAACCACCGGAAATAATGGCACTTTCCAGAAGCCACGTTCAATACTAAAGAGGCGCATGGCTACAGAACTGGACTAAATAAATACATTTCCCTTTAATAAGCTGCTAGTCCACAAGATTTTAAAAGATGACTTCTGACAACCATTCCTGCTACACACTAAATGTTTCTCAATATCCCGCCCATTATGGCTTATCTGAGCATGAAAGAATGGAAGAACTGCCTGGTTAAAATACTTAGATGATCCAAACTCTCTCATTCCTCTCACCAGCACTGGTGGGAATGAAGCAAATTATTTCAACCAGCAGCAAGCATGAAACAATAAAGACAGATCAAGTAGGTTTTTCATTACAACCCACCCAGCATCCTGCCTCCACCTACATGGAGAAACTCATGCTTTTGGGATGGAGAGGGAAACGCAGAATTAACACTCAGTAGTGACAGAGTGGCTCCCACAGGCCATTCCGCACCCCTCAAGGCATGGGATCCATTCAGTGTAAAGAAACTGCACAGAGCATCAGGAAGATCAGTGTTACAGCCTCCCTGCAACCTCCAGCGTACAGCAATGAGCACGTGAAAAACTTCAGTCACAGACTAGGGCTGCCTTTACCTTGACAGTTCATAAACCTAAAGAAGAAAATGAAAACCTTGTTCAGATTGCCCATCTCCAAAGAGCTGCTTGCAAGCTCATGCCACAGGTCCATCCCCCAAATGCTTAGAAAGTTAAGTCAAATTTCCAGCCTCGATATATTTGGAATCTACTTGAAGAAATTTATTTATACTTATATTGTGCTCTAACTTTTATACATTTTTTCAGTCCCTCATATTTCCTTGTGAAATCATTCTTATTAATAGTTAACCAAATCCCTTAGCATATTTCAGTAAGACAAATGTTTTCGAGTCCTGTTCTGCCATTTCCAAGACAGGATCTCTGTTCCCTTCACCACCCCACTCACTCTCATTTGCATCAGTGTTCTCATTTCTCTACATGAACACAGGTGACCATATGCTCAAAAAGAGATCTTAACAAGGCTTATTAAAATAACACTGATGCTTCCTTGTCTCTACTGCAAATAACACACCTACTGCACCCAAGATCATCACTCACAGCTAAATCATCACGTTCACAGTTTACTGTCAACTTCCCAGCAGACAAAGAACCTGTTTCTCTTTATTTTTATCCAACACAGCTAACTGGGAAGTTTCCAACTCATCCCTCATAACTTTGCTATATTTCTTTGCATTTCTACTGCTCAGTAATAATCTTATCCCATTCTCCTGCATTCCTGGAAGAAAGAGCTGGAAGTCTTTCCAGGCTCAACAATACCACCCATCTTCTGATCATCTGCAGAGTCCATAAATGCATACTTACATCTTCTAGCAAAGTCACTAATAAATAGATCAAAACTGGACTGACCAACACACCAAACTTGAAAAAAGCAACATAGTAAATATTTGATGACACAAAACCTGGAAACAGAAAAAAACATTTCCTAGAAAGACCTGCAGCATCAAAAAAAGTGGATGATGTATCATATGTGTTCCTGAAGTTTCAACATTTGGTGGATTCATCCAACAGAAAACAACCTTCCCTGATTACTTTGAGAGAAAAGTAAAAACTACTTTAACAATTTCTACCAATGAAATCAAGGTTTGGGACTTTTTTTCTCATTTGGCATTTAATGCTGAAAATCCCCAGGATCTTTTTATTTTTCCCAAAGTGATACTTTCTACCATTTTTTTTTTTTTTTGGTAGTGACAACTACTACCATCTTTGTATATACAGCAGGTTCTTTTGTCTGCCTGTGCAATATTATTAGCTTCAGTTTAAAATGTTATTTATTTTAATACACAAACAGCTACCGCATATTAATGAGCCTAACAAGATACTAGGCATTTTTGCATGAGCTGTAATGGAATACATCTAGCAGTGTACTTGTGCTAGTAAGGAACTGAGATAGTAGTAAGTATTAGAAAGTGTATCAAATTTCCTGTTTCAGCAGTAGGCCGGTAATTCTTATACATCTTAAGTACACGGGACAGCACTTCATAAGGAAAAAAACTCCATTTCAGAGGTCATTAGGCCACAGTGCCTGCAACCTTTGGTTATACAAACAGTCTGAAATCCACAGGACTCTTCAGAGAGTGATGGCAGCAGAAGTAGGTCTCAGGGACTCAGTATTTCACGTTGTGGAGAGTTGCATTCTTTCCTAAATTGGGGTGAAAGTGCTAGAAAATACAAGCCTGTGCTTCCAGCAGCAGCCACAGACACTCTCCTGTGCCTCTCCAGCGAGCACTTCCTCAGCCCTTTGGAGAAAAACTGGTCAACCCTCATTGTCCATGTGAGCGATGACCTCTGCGAACACTGACAGCCCACAAGCCATTCAGCATGGAGATACCTGCCCAGTTGGAAATGGACTGAAAACACTCTTTTTTTGGTGCTAATTCCCTAGTGATTGCTTACTAGAAGACTGATTTTCATCTTTGTGCTTCTTGGTTAAAATTTCAATCAATATCTTTGAAGATAAATGCTTCCTCACATTTCATTAAGTATACACACTTATGTTACTTAAAGCATGCATATGGAAAAGGATGATGGAAAAGGATGTTTTCTCTTGAAAAAAAATGAGGGATCAAGAGAAAAAATTAAGCTTCACAACATCACAACCTTTTCCACAGTAATTAGGATGCAAGCCCTACAGCAGTAGAAAACAAATCTTAAAAAATAAAGTTCCTACTTTAATAAAGGAGTCTAAGTATTAAAATAGTTCCAGAGATGCAGGAATACTTACAGTTTCCTCAAATATACTGGTGATGTATATATGACAAGTCACTACTGAATCACCAAAGTCTCCTCAAAGTTATCCCACAAACTTCCTACTGAGACAGCTTGCTTTATAACCTTCCAAAGACTTTTAACATTAGTTATTACCCCCTTCCTTTCATTTCCAGCAAAGTTAGTGCTGTTCAGAGTCTTCCCACCATCGTCTGACAGTATCTCCTTGCTTTTCAGTTACAAATTCAGTTACCAACAGGACATTATTCACCTTATTAATTTTCTACACTGGAGTTATTATCAAAGAGTGCTGTAAGAAATATTCATCACTGATGTATTCAAAGTAACCTAAACACATTTCAATCTACTTTTTCAGGAGGTATATTATTTGGCTATAAGGGATGTTTAAGGTTACTGTACAACTTATATTTATCCTGGCTTTCTATACTTGCATGTGAATTCCACTTTTTTTTTACTCATATTAAAACAAAATATTATCACCAATATCCACTTTTTAGTAAATTGAAAAACAATTCTTCAAAAACACTACCAAATTTTCAAATTCTTTTTGCTCTGCAGTAGGTTCTAAGACACACATTTTCTTTCTCATGAATGCCAAAATTAATTATCAAGTCACAAGTTCCTTACTTACAAGAAATACCTTCAAAAAGTAACATCTAACGAAGAATATTAACCACTAAAATTAAGATTTAGCTATGAGCTCTTACAACTACACATGCCAGAAAAACTAATTCTGTCAATAAA
Organism: Lepidothrix coronata; assembly: GCF_001604755.1. NCBI lineage: Eukaryota > Metazoa > Chordata > Aves > Passeriformes > Pipridae > Lepidothrix > Lepidothrix coronata. The sequence continues at coordinate 390,128 of NW_016690438.1, forward strand.
CTCAGAGTGCAAATTATCTTACACATGCTTTATGATCTTGTTAATCTCAAATTTTTCATGTGTTCAGCCATGTGATGATAAAACTAGAACTGAAACCCAAATCTAACAACAGATTGGGTTTTTTTAGTCTGTATCTCACTTTAATTCTGAAAAGCATCAAAAATAGAAGGTACAATGAGTTGCTGAACAACAGCAAAGCCTAGTCAATTAATTCTTAAGTTTCTCTTGTGAATGACAGCAAAGGCCTTCACTGGTTAGGGAAGGAGCAGCTTGCTTCTGCAAACCGAGTTCAAAAATGTAACCCAGAATTCGTACAACCCAAGCAAATGTCCAACTTGCAAGCCACAGAAAAAGCCTCCTGCTGCCACCTCCTCCTCCCCATTACTGTCCTCCCTCGTGAACTTCAGGAGCAGAGGAGCTCTGCGGAGCATCTGGTAAACAGGACAGAAACTCACCCTAGCACGGCACATGACCTCCCCGTGAACACTCCTTCCCAAAAAATGACAACAAATTGCACTCAGCAAGAGAAAAAAAATATCCAACAATATTTCCATTTTTAATCACCTCTGCGACCCACGAAAATTAGTGTATCTCGAATATAACATCAGAATTTTTACAGCTTTTATAGAGATGCACAGAGTTCTCAACTAATGATCTCTGAACCTAAGCTTTCTAAAATACCCTCTGCAGCTTGGGTTTGCTTTCTCACGTTGCTAGGGTGTGTCCAAAATAGATTAAATACAACAAGTTCAGAATTAGCAAAGAACAATAAGGATAAAATAACACCATGTAGCTAACAAATTATTTTCTTGTTAATAGTTATTCAGGCCCCAGGAAAAGAGCACAAAGAAAAGGAAGAGGAAAAAAAAACCCTTGCCTTTGATCTGATTTTCTGTTTGGAGGTTTTGGGGGACAAATTAAACTAATTTTCTGATTTATTGATCCATCCTTTCATGAAACTCCATAACAATTTATCTTCAAGGAATAATAATGAAAATTACACTGAAATGTAACAGAACCACATGGCTAATGGAAGCTTGACTACATTACCAGAGTAAGCAATTTAAGGGATTTTTATCAATTAAGTACATATTGGCTAAATAGTTTATTTCAACTGTATCAATGCATTGTGTCGATGACTACTTAGGGGGATAATTTGAAAAGAATTCTGATGCAATTCTTTTAAATACTTATAATATTAGAATCAACTGCTAAGTATATAGCATCAGATAGAATATTCTAACAAACATATAAATGTAATACGCTACCATCTGAAATAGAACCAAGGTAATTTTAGTATTTACAATGTGCTATTTGGACAATTCATGCTAGTCAGCTTATTTTTAAGCACAATTAGGGAAAATAAGTTTTCCCGCATTAGTATTTTTAAAGTGTTTATTGTCCAGGACTAGTGACTGCATTCTGTAAGCTTTATCACAAATTATTTTTTAAAATACATATAATAAGTTACTGCTAAAGTTCCTTTCACAAAATTATGGAATATAGTATTCTTACTGATGAGTGCAGCAGCTGGGAAACAAGATAACTGCAATGTATTAATAGGTTTTCTCTCTTGATTTTAAGACCTTTCATCCTCGTTCCTCCTTTCATGGGTAATACTTAGGTACCTCACAGGGATGCTAGAAGGCATTTACAAATAATTACAGGACTTCACATTTGTTGTGTAGTAACGAGACATGCTTATTTTCTTAAACCCTCACTCCTGCAATCTTGACCTTTCTATTTTCAACATAATAAGCACTTCATGCTCAGTTCACTTGCTAGCATGTGGTCACTTAATTCTTGCATCCTTCCCACTCTGCAAAAAACCAGAGTGTTTAGTCCCCCACTCAGCTCTAAACAAACCCTGAGAGAGCTTGCAAATTATGGTCAAGTCCCTTTCCTAGCATAGTTAAAGCAACGAAGCAAAGGAGGAATAACAAGGCAAAAAAACAGCATAACTGAAGCAAAGAATTAAGAACATCAGACCTGACAAACTGGGTGTACAAACAAACAAAGAAAGCAGAATAGTACGCCAGGATGATCCTTTGTCAGTTCCTAGAACAGAACCCTGTCCGTGACATATCCCCATTTTTCCTGCCCTGGTTTACCACTGCATAGGTTTTTTCTGAGATTACACCGTTTAAGAGGGAAATTCCTTACCAAGAGATACATTTGAAAAAAAAAGGGAGATCAAGTGGGTGTTACCAGAGGAAAGTATGTAAGCGTATACTCAATAAATACTGAAATAATTTTTATTTGTGGAGATGGATCTTTTGTTTAAGTAACTTAAGTTTACCAAACAATTCGAAAGATTCTTAAATACTTACTTTGAAAATACAAAGAATAATTACCATAAATCCCATAATTACCAATAGTCCCATCTATTGTTGGATGTTACAGCTGACCAATTTTTTTCACCATATACTTACAAGTTTGACCAGTGCTGTCAGGATTTTAGACTGGAGGCTGATAACTAAATCTCAGCTTACAGAAAGGTTGGTGAAAGAATAATCCCAGATTTATCCTTTATCATTGATTTGATTTAAATTAAACTGCAGAGCAACCCAAGTAAATCTGCAATTAAGGTTTCCAATTTCTAAAAGCAAATCTCAAAAACTAAAGAATTCATTAGTGAGATGAACAGGAACAAACAGGAGGATGTGAGCACAGGGGAGGTCTGGAACATGTTTAAACTATAATATGAGTATCTGCAGAACTTAGAACCCAAGAAAGTGACAAGAGGATTTGTAAGAAGGTTTCCAGACACAGCAAGACGACTTACTTAATAAAGAAGGAAAGCTAGAAAAAGCAGAGAGATGTCAAGGGACAGGAACAAAGTTCAGCAGAGGAAACTATAGTCTTGGATCAAGAAACACCAGCATGAAATGAAATGTGCCAGAAGCCAAGGCAAGTTGGAGAGGTCAAAGATAGCACAACTCAACAAAAGCAGAACACAAATCAGGACTAACCTGGACTCATACCAAAAACTCTGGATGCCCTGTCATAATGAACTGCATTTCTACAACTAAAAACCAAACTATTGCATCGGGTTTGGTACTGTCTCCCTGGGAGACATGAAAATGTACTGACTACAGAAAAAAAAAATGGAGAAGAACATAATTTGGCCAATTAAGACAATTTCTAGTCTAGCCTCAAGAGTTTCTAAGCTTGAGGAAGAAAACAAAGTAATACATGGATAAATACAATATGGATTCCATGAAGTTAGAACAGACTACCCTGAGAGGTCTTGTATACCCAAGTTACAAAGAAAGCACAGCCCTAGCATGCAGCATGTCAAATAACACGCCACTATGATAACATGATTTCAACAAACTCTTATTAGGTGCTATTGTCCTTACTGCAGTGTTCAAAACACTGACTTGGGCTCAACTCTGCTGCCCTGTATAACACACACTTACTTTGCTCTGTGCTGTCCCTGGGCCTGTAGGTCATCAGGCCACCTCTATGGGCTTCCTGCCCATACCCAGGGGCTGCCATCAGCCACACTTAACCCCCTCTAGGGAAACAAAGCTGGGGTTTATGTGTGTGCATGCGGGGAAGAGCAAACAGGATCAGGGAGAACTGGTGGAAGAGGAAGTCAAGTTGTGCTAGTGTTGGGGAGCAATCTGAGGAACACTAGGCTGGTGGGAGACCCTTGTTTTCTACCCTACCCACATCCCCCTGTAATGCTCATCCAAAATATCTCATACTTGGTGATACCACGATGCTGTCTTTCAGTACAGCAAAAGATTCAAACAGTACCTCGTATTTCTAGAAAATACTTTCGCACAGGGTATTTCTGGTCAAGATAACAAAGTGTTAATGTCACTGAACAAGGCACAGGTAAAATTTATCTCAAAACACCACATGCAAATGTTCAAGCGAGTTGCCTCCCCTGAAGACAGGAGACTACAAAAATGCTAAGAAGGACTAGAGAACTACCCTGAAAAACATAAGGGAAAATCACAGCAGCTAACATTTGTTGTCTAGAAAATAAAGACTGAATGAACCTGACAAAAGTATGTGTAGGAATGTTAGGAATCCAACTTTCCTTTAAAGTTAGCCCCAAACCACTCTGAATCCACAGAAAACAGGTATGAAAAACAGATGCATACTGCAATGTATGCACAGCTGCTTCAGGACAGTGAGTAAAACCATGGTAAAACACAAAACTAGACAAACTAGACGGTTCTATGCTTACTGCCTTTTGCCAGTTTGCTATGGAGCAAAACCCCAGCCAACTGATTGAGGGCAAAAGCTATAGTGGATCACTGGTGTCAGGTGTGAAACTGTGGGATCTCACATAAAGCTGGGGATGGAATAATAATATTTTTTACTTATTTTAAATACAAACTTCATCAATTTTGATTTTTCTTCTTCACAAGTCTATGACTCCAGCTTTTACACCACAGAGTCTGAGACCACTTCATTATACCCAACATGGTATTTGCATTTCCCAGTACCGCAGCTCAGAACTCCCTTAGGTATTTAATCACAGCTGTATACAATCATTTCATGCTACATTCTCATTCTTGGAACAGGGAATGCCAGCATTCACAGGGTGGAAAGCCCCTTGTCTATGTAACTAACTTGAGGTTAAGTAAGATTCCTAAAATAACCCTTCATTCTGAGACTTTTCTTTTTCCTTAGAGAAAATAGAAATTAAATATGATCAGAAATTAAATGTGATCACTAGCACTGTGATTGCCAGCAACTTGTTATTCAGTACTAGAAGCTGAAATGGACTGGATTCATTAAAAATAAAACATAAAAGTAGACGTACAAAAAGATTTCCCCTCGTAAGCTGGAGATCAGCTAAGTCTTCATAATGTTAGTTATTCTCCTTCTAAATACATAAATAAAATCATTTTTTTTAAAAGGGAATAAAAACAGAAGTGGCATAGAATCATACCACAGCTTCCAAAGTTTGGCTGAAAACATTAAAGAACATTCTGTCAGGTATAATTATATTTTTATCATTTTAAATCCAGCAATCGCTTTAGCACAACAGCCACCCCTACCAAGACCACAAGTGGGCTCCAGCACCGCTCCCCGTCCTGCCACACAGCAGCCTATGGTTCAGCTCGTTTCCTGGGTCCGAACTGGAAGCGCTCCGGAGGGAAGCACGCTCAGGCGTAATGGAAAACAAATGTCTCCTATTAATTATTAGACTAAGCTGAAAGTACCACAGAAGAGCTCTAAAAGTCCATCCAACTAAATTCCCCTTTTCCAGAAACACACAGGCTGTGAGAAGAGGCAGCTCTGACAAGAATTCAGATAAACCAGAGATGTATTTCATACTCAGACGCACAAATGCTGACCCACGGTCATCCTGCCTCTCTTTACATTCCAAGAAAAACGTGCTGAAACAGCATCGAGAACTCTAAAAGGCATTTAAACTATAAAACAGCGACTGTAAAAGCCCAAACGCCAGCCAGCCACACGGCAGCACGCCGCGGCACCGCCGCCTCCAGGTGCCCGGCATGTAAGAGGGCGCCGGGCTGGGCGGGCGGACACCCGGCTCCTCTCAGAGCTCCGCTCCCGGCTCTGCCCCACGGCGGCCACGGCTGGACACGGAATTCCGCGCTGGCTGGGAGAGACTGCCAGCACTGCCGCCTGCGGTCCCCCCGGGCCGAGCCCGGGGGTCTCTGCACACACGGAATGACAGGACGGCGTCTTCCCGGGCGGGCTCCGCTTCGGCCCCTCGGCAGGACCGCGGCGGGCGGACCCTTCGGAGAGGCTGCACAGACCGCAAGCCGCCGGGGAGTGGGCAGGAGGCAGTGCCCCTCTGTGCCCCGCGAGGGTCTCCAGCAGCCCCTTCCTAACCAGGGCACGCCGGGCCAGCCCGCGCCCCGCTCCGAACTTCGGGAGCCAGAGCACCGGGACGAGCCGGAGCCCCGGAGCGGTTTTTCTCTCTCCGCGCCGACCCTGCCCAGCAGCAACCCCCTCCCGCCCCCTCGCCGAGTTTGCCCGCCGGGCCGGAGGGGTGCACGGCGGTACCTGGGGCAGGCGGCGGGCGAAGCGCAGCCCGGCGGTGCTGAAGGATGCCCGGCGGGCGGAGACGGCCGGCCCCGCTGACAGCGCTTCCTCCTCCTCCTCTGGCTGCCGCCCGTGCCCGCCCGCCGCGCTCCGGGGCCGCTCCCCCCTCGGCTCCGCGACAGGGAGGTGCCGGGGCAGCGCCGCGCCGCCACACGGCCCCGCCGCCCGGCACAAAGTTTGTGCGGCGCAGCCCGGGGCGGCGGCTCCGCTCGGCGCTCAGCCCGGCCGGGGGCCGCGGCCACTTCCTCTTCCTCCGAGCGGCGGCGCCGAGCCCCGCGCCCAGCCCGAGCCCGGGCAGCCGTGAGGGCAGCGCCCCTTCCCGCCCGCTCCGGCGACACGGCCCGAAGGCGGATTGCTCCGCCCGCCGGCCAGGGCGGGAAGTCCCCCGTGTACTGCCCGCGTCAGCCCACACCCCGGCCCAGGCACAGCTCCCCCATGTCCCCCCCCATCATCGCTGATGATACAAACTGGGAGGAGTGGCCGGTACCTCCGAGAGCTATGTGGCCCTTCAGAGGGACTTCGATAGGTTGGAGAGTTGAGCAGAGAAGAACCTTCTGAAATTCAGCAACGTCAAATGTAGGGCCCTGCACCTGGGGAGGAATAAGACCCAGGCACCAGTACAGGCTGGAGGCCAACTTGATGGAAAGCAGCTCTACAGAGAAGAACCTGGGGGACAAGCAACTGTCCGTGACCCAGCAGTGTGCTCTTGTGGCCAAGATGGTCAACGGAATCCTGGGATGCATTAGAAAGAGCATTGCCAGCAGGTCGAGGGAGGTGATCCTGCCCCTCTACTCAGCCCTTATGAGGCCACATCTGGAGTGCTGTGTCCAGTTCTGGGCTCCTCAGTACAAGAGAGACATGGAGCTCCTGGAGCAGGTCCACCAGAAAGCTACAAAGCTGGTCAAAGATCTGGAGAATCTCTCTTACAATGAAAGGCTGAGGGAGCTGGGACTGTTCAGTCTCGAGAAGAGGTGACTGAGAGGGGGCCTCGTTAATGTGTATAAATATCTAAAAGCTGGGTGTGAAGAGGATGGAGCCAGGCTCTTCTCGGTGGTACTAACCCCTAGGACAAGAGGCAATGGGCAGAAACTGATGCACAAAAGTTTCTTTATTGTGCAAGTGGCTGCATGCTGGAACAGACTGCTCAGAGTTTGTGGAGTCTCCCTCACTGAAGATATTCAAGAACTGTCTTGATGCAATCCTGTGCCATGAGCTCTAGGATGACCCTGCTTGAGCAGGGAGGTTGGACCAGATGACCCACTGTGGTGCCTTCCAACCTGGCACAGAGTTGGTACTCTGTGACTCTGTACTACAGCTGTGCTCCTTCCCCTCTGCCCCCAGCCAGCATAGGTTTAGTGCTTTCAGCTTCCACACTGTCGAGCCAGAGCTGGGGTCACCACAGTGGAACAGGTCTTCTTATGCCCAGAGCCTTGCATATCTCTTTTCAACATGCCTGTTCTCTCAGATGGTGGCAAGCCCTCCCAGCTCCAGGTCAAATGAGTTCAGCTCACTCAGCCTCTCCTTGCAGGACACATGCTCCAGCTCCAGCCCTAGCCTTGGTGGCCCTCCACTGAACTTATCCCAGCTTGTCAGCAGGATTCTGAGAGGGGAATGACACATCTGGACACAGCATATGGTCTAGAAGGGCCCTAATGAGTGCCAAATAGGATCATCACTTTTTCCAAGCTACTGGCATGCTGTTACCTTTGTTGGTTATGGTCACAGCTTACTGCCTACTAACAGAGCTGCCACTCAAACAGGCAGTTCCCAGTCTGGATCTGTGCAAGGTATCCTCCCTTTCCAGAGGCTGAATGTTTGTCCTTGTTAAACTTCAAAAAGTTCATGCTGGCCTGTTCTTGAGATTGCCCAGGTCCTTTTGGACAGCAGCCCAGCCCTGAAGCTTGTCAACAGCACCCCCAGTATGCAGTCACGTGCAAACAGTGGATCCTGTCATCTCCTCCAGGTCCTTGAAAAAGATGTAAAAATACAACAGGCCTCCCCTTGGTATTGCCCTCCAGGCAAAGTGCAACCCATTAAACTGCAACTGTCTGACCCCAGCCATGCAACAAGGTTTTTACCCACCTAGCTGTCCACCCATCCAGACTGCAGAATCCTAAGCACATTCAAAAATAGCATGGGAACCAGTGCCAAGCACCTCACTAAAGTTGCCATGGCATCCACTACTATCCCCATGTCTGCAAATGCCTACATTTTATCAAAGAAGGCAAGCAGTTGGCTTACCAACTGCATGATGGCACCCTTTCTAGACACGACGTATACAAAAGCAGGTCTGTTCCAAGGGGACTCAATGATTTTAGCAGGGACTGATTTCCTCACGGTTCCCCAAAGTTGTCCTTCTTGCCTTTTCTGGAAATGGCCTTGCTTTAGTTAATTGTGGACTATCCTCACCCCATTCTCCTTCACTCATACACACCACAAAATACAGCCACTCTCGAGGCATCAATCAGCTCTTCTCAGCACCCTCAGATGCAGCCCAGAAAGCCATCCCAGCCCATGCAGATTTGTACAGGTCAAGTTCTCAGAAGAATCCCTCTCTTGATCCTCATCCATTGCTGGCAGCTTTTTGCTTGCTTGAATCTTCCCTCTAAGCACATGGGTCAGGTCACTGAGGCAAAAGCAGCTCTGAGTACATCAGCCTTACCTGTATCCAGATTCAACGGGCCTACATGTTCCTTGTTCAGCCTCTTACTGTTCACAGAGGTTTTTTGAGAGCAACATGAGATTCCACAAGCCCTTTTGTGTGTCAACACCGTCCCTATGTGCTTTGACAACATTTCTGTAACTCCTTCACTATAACCTGTTCTTGCTTCCACCATGATAGTTTTGCAAGGAAGTCCAATCAGGTGTTCCCTGCTTGGCCTAGCTGGTATCCCAATTCATCAAGATGGCTTCCTATTTGGACGTGTCACTCTTGCATCGGAAAAAGGCTCCCATTAAAAATCTGCCTGCTTTCCTATGCTCCCTTCACTTTTCAAAGCTGCCTCCCATTTACCAGTTCTCCAAATAAGCCGAAGTTTGCTCTCTGAAGTCCAAGGACTTGCCATCCTCGCTCCCTTCAGGATCTTGAGCTCCACTGTAAGACCATGACTACAGCCAGAGTTTCTATTACTGCATTTCTAAACAATTTTTCCTTGTTAATGGACATCCATGGCCCTGGCTGGCTCATTCAGTGTATTTACCACAATGGTTTCCTGAAATCTGCAAGGTTGTTTCCATCCCATCCAGCTGTCAGGAAGACTAACCCCTCTCCAAGAATCAGGATTTGTGACCCAGAGATGTCATTGAGTTGCTATTTTAATCAACCTTCATCATGAGTAGCTGATCTGTAATCCACCGTCACCCTCAGTAGTCACTCCCTTGAGCCTTAGTGTTCCGGACCAGCCTGTTGTCCACCCAAGAGCTCCATACACTTCAGCTACTCTTTTTACAGAGTGAGCAACCCTCCATCCTCATCTTTCCAGTAGCTCCAGAAAAACATGTATCCATCCCAAATGTTGTGCTCGTGGACCAAGTCTGGAACTTTGCGTACCACTGTCATTGTACTTTCCCTTATTAGGACAAAAGCCTGTTCAGCAACTCCTAAAACACCCCTGATAAACACAGAAACTGCTTGAAGTCCTCCTGCTCAGCAGGCACGACTACATTTGCTATAGTGGTCCACTTAAGAATCTCTCTCCCTACTGTGCAGGTGCATAAACAAAATTAATTTATGTAAAAATATATAAGCAAACGCTATACTGGCACCTCAATTCCTTCCTAACTGCAGAACATTTCTGTATTAAGTGCTGCTATTGTGATGGATGAAATCTATTTGAAAGCACTGCCCCCACTTTTCCCTCAAGTGCTATCAGGGAACAAAAAGATCTCTCCAGTGGCCTTAAGTCCTCCTAAAGCACAACTATCACCATTAGCGAGCAGTCAGTAGCCAAAAGCATAACATCAAAACATTTGGAAATGAGGAAATCAAGTTACTTCACCGGCACTGAACTAGGAAGCAAACACCACCAATGCATTTTGTCTGGGAACTTTACCCATCTCCTTTTTCTATTTCCTTCTGTGTACTTTGGTTTTATCCTCTCCATTTCTTTTAATTATACACGCAGTTTTTCCTCTTTCCTTGTCCCTTGTCATTTTTCCTCCACTCATTAGTTTCTCTGTCTTTCTGACCATGTGAGAAAGCAGCATGCAGTCCCATCAGGGTGCCATGTAATTGAGCTGTTTTTCTAATACTACTGTTAAAGCATATGGGGAAGGATTGCTAAGCGTATAGGAAGATGTGAAAGTGCAGCCTTCCCTGTACTGTAAACACATCAGGTCATAGATGGCTCCAGAAGGAGCATCCTAGGCATCAGAGCTTGCTGACACCATGGGAAATGCAGATCTACACCTTGGGGGTTGAACTGAAAGGATGTCTGACAACATTGAAGACTCTTACTGGTGCAGTCTTCTCACATAAAGGAACATCAACACTAGAAAAACAACATTCCTAGATGTCTGTAGATTGTTATGAAGTAGCAGTCCTGTACACATGAAAAGTGTTTCAAATTAGTGTTTACAGCGGGTCACATAGCACAAACCCAGGCACTACAAAACATCTTTCCATTGCCCACTTCAAAGTCATGCATCAGACATGTCTGCAAACTTAACAGGGATCAGATACGAGGTGTTTTGATGCACCAGTTTCAACTTGGAACTCTTCTATTCCAGCATTAAATACATAACCCATTATGTCATTCCTGCACTTTTTATTAGAGGCAAATTTGAATTAAAAGTTGGTTCCGTAGGATTTTTGTCATTAAGACATTTTCCTTTGACTACAAGAGTATATTTGAGAAGCAGCAGATTGATTACCAGGATAGACACATCTACTATCACCTATTTCGGTGTGCCAACACTGAAATTCAACAAAACAAAGATGGTTCAAGTACCTGGTATCAAGGCATATAAGTTGAAGCATAGCACAAAATCTAAACTGATGCTGTACATCTAAACTATTGTTTCTAGACTACCACTGTAAGAACTTCAGAATTCAATTCTGGCTCACTAGTATTCATATATTCTTTTTAATATGCACTTTTGCCATATTTTGAAATTGTTTGCCTCTTTCAGACCATGTTGGTACAGATTTGATAAGATATGATCTAGAATTTATTTTATCAGTAATAGCTATTTCACATGGTACTCCAAGAACAGGCAACACTATTTCCATAAGAAATCTGATCAACTTGAAAAAAACCTAAACAAGCATCCTAGACATGTCAGAGTTGTGGTATGTATATCTATACATATATATATATACACACAGTCACACACAAATACCTATCTGCAGAACAACAAACTACTGCAAAGCACAAGTGACTTGGTAATTAAATAGTAAAATACTGCTCTAACAACTATTTAACTATAAACAACTGAAGTACCTGCTTTAATCAACTGTAAGATGTTGCCCCGAGACATTCCATTAGGGAATATTAGTTTACGTTAGGAGTTAAAAAGGGCTTTGATACATTTTATATCTGTGTCTAGCCAGCGTAATCTCTTTTGTAAATCCCCACATTTAGCAGTGCAGAGCTCCACAACCTCCTGTATCACAAGCAGGAGTGATCATGTTTTCCATTTGCACTTTGTAGTCTTAGGTGCAGGTGGGTAAGGCAAGTTCAATGTAGGTGTAAATTGCTACTGGTAGGGCACTGAATAATTCAGCTTGACCAAATATCTGTACTTACTTTGGCCTAGGCAGAGATTATTACATATTGTGAAAAGCAGCATGAAATCACATCACAGCATTTCTCTCTTGTGCAAGGTGTTTCTAGTTATGCAACTAAATAACCCCTTGCTTGGCTATTCCAAGCATTATTTGAGCAGCTAATTGGAAAGATACACACAGGTGCAAAGCAAAGACATTCATTTATTGTTTTGCATGACACTCAGTGCAATGCCAGTTGCTGTTATTTTCACTACAAAGTTAGACTCCAGCGTCCAAGTTAACCACATCCCATTTTTCTGGTTTTTGCAGCTGTGTGAAAAATATTTAAAGATCATTGAGAATAAAATTTGTTTCCTCTGTCAAAAAGCAAGAGATACCTGCAACATCACACTGAACAGGATTTGGCAAAACCTAAGTTACTTCTGACTAACTCCTGTTAATCAATAACAGATACCAAAATATCAGTAAAGAAAATCAGTTTTGTTACTTACCTACCATTCTGCAAAAGCATGTTTAGGATCTAATGATTTTTTTATTAACAAGACAAAATAAGAAAGAAAATACAAAATGAGAAAAACTAGGCTCCATTTGAGGTAGACAACTCATTTAGCATATTTTCCTCATTTACTGTTAGTTAGTTTCAGATCACCAGTGCAAACTGCTGTGAAACATCTTAATTACCCAAGGATCAGACCTTTTTCTTACTTGTTGAGATACCTCATTTTTGATGTCTAGTTTTTATTTTGGGCTCTGTAGTAGAAAGTACCTCTGTCTTACCAATGTCAAACACATCATCCCCCCTGTACTCATTTCCATTTCCACCTCAGTTGGTACAAAATGGTATGACTGCTAGGGAAAACAATTCCTTTAGTTTTGCACAATTCCTTAGTGCCAAGCAACCTGCTGCTGTGGCAGCTCCAAGAAAGAATCTGCAATTGTCTGACCCATGTCTGGTTCCGATTTGTTTTTCCAAGACTCTTGCACTCTCAAGGTCTTGTATGTCTTGTAGTTTTCAACATTTGAGTCTTCAACAGGCTGAAGGACTCAAGACACAGAGGTGATGATAAGCTTGAGTGGAAATAAAAAGTTTCAATTTTTGATGAACTCTTATTGCAAAGTAATTACGTCATCAGGTGTTATTCAGAACTAAGCCATAGCTTCTCCGTAATACCAGGAAAACTGCCTCCAAATCTGAAGGAACTCAGACAGACTAGAAAGCTCTGGAAAAGTTGGATCTATATTGCTGCTAAAGAGAGAATCAGACCAGTCTCTGGCTGCTAATGGTGATGGTGATATAACCCTTTCTGCCCAAGCAGCAGCAGCAGCAGCACACAACCCAACCTTTGCTCAGAAGCTACTTATGCCTTTCCAGGGTTCCAGAAGATGGAGGCAGCCTGTGCCTCTGACTAGCTCAAAATTTTAGCCCAATTAGATATTTAAAATAGCTCATATTTTATTTCCCAAGAAGAGTGACTTCAACAGGAGTTCTACCACTAGAGCATTTTAATGGCACAGGACAATATCTTTAAATTTCTTATTATTAAAGTGCTTCTATTGCTCATTTGTCGGCAACTACTAGGGAGCTGCAGAGGCTGGGTATAATTACGGACCAGTTTCCTGTTTGGAAGCTCTTTCTGAAAGGTGCTTTCTGTAGTCTTGAAACTTAAAATACACTTATGGCCATAAATTTCTGAAGACTACACATAGTTATATAACAATATGTGGATGTAATTTTGATGTGATCAGTATCTGACAAGATATGCCTCTGTAGAGCAAGAGGAAAGCTGTGGCTACATTTAAGAATTACTGACAGTATATTTAATTCATCCCTATTTATTTCACCTTTCTTGAATGTTTCAGTACACACCTGACAGATAACACAGATTTCACATTCTCATCTCATTAATAATTTTGGTTAAATCCAAGCTGTAGAAGAACCTTCAGAAACAAGAGAGATATGCCCCCAAATGGCTGCATATAGAAGACCATTGTCCAGAGACTGAGATTTACTGCTGTATCAAGTTGGCACTAAAGCTGCTCTTGCTCTATGTCATGAGAACAGTGGCCAGATTTTCCTTGTCATAAGGGCCGGTCTAGCAAGCATTAGAGAAGCTATGACCTGTTTCAGATTACATTCCATGACCTGTTTCTCTTGCACAGGTGCTTCAAAAACCTGCAAGTGAAAGCTCTATAAAAGGTCAGCTAGTTATAAGCCAGTGCAGAAGGCAAAGACTTCATGTTAACAAGAAACACTAAATTACTGAAGGAGCTGGAATATATGCCTTTCCCTACATTAAGATATCCAGACTAAGCACTGCTTAGCACCATCAGTAAGGAATTAGATATGTACTCATATATATTTCTGTTTCTTGAACGTTCCGGACTATAAACCAATCAATGCATCTTTCCATTTCTCCATTGCATTAAGCTAAATCACATATAAAGGAAAGTAATTCCTGGAACTTTTGAAGTTTTAGATTTCCACCTACCAGATACTTGGTGCCCAAATGTGTTAGTGAGGTCAGCTGAGATTCTCATTTGAACAGATTTCACTAATATAAAAAAGGACTAGACAACCAGGCTTTAAATAATGCAAAAATCAATGAAATTTTTACAAAGTGTTAAACAGTCTATTATCTTTGTAGTAGATGGATAGGTAAAATACACCCCAGAAAAATACTATTCCACAAATTTCACAGAATCATAGAATATCCTGAGTTGGAAGGAAACCACAAGGATCATCAAAATCCAACTCCTGGCCCTGCACAGGACAGCCCAAAGAGTCACATCATGTGCCACAGAGCACTGTCCAAACGTTTCTTGAACTCTGACAGGTTTAGTGCTGTGACCACTTCCCTGGGAAGCCTGTTCCAGTGCCCAACCACCCTTTGGGTAAAAAACCTTTTCCTAACATCCAACCTAAACCTCCCATGACACAGCTTCATGCCATTCCCTTGGGTCATGTCAATGATCACCACAGAGAAGAGATCACTGTGTGTCCTTCCACTTCCCCTCCTGAGGAAGTTATAGACTGCTATGTTCCAATGGCAAAACAGGGACTAGATTAGACAAAAGACTAATGGGTCACTATCTTAAAGTTATGAACACCTGAGTCTAGCCTTGTTTGTAATAACTTGTGGAAAGAGTTTGCTCATTACCATCTGAATAGATACAGTCCTAGGAATTTCAGTACTTAATGCAAAGATCTGAAAATCAATGAAAAAGTAAGTTGTAATGAATTCATCCTTTCTGCAAACTTAGGATCTCACACAAGTTGCACATGAACTGTGTATTCCAAGTGCGTTGTTTTATACACCAGAAGTATCACTGTGGCCTGAACTACCCTACTCTAAGTTTTCTTTAAACTTCTCAGACCTAGAAGTATTCAAACAGTGCTTCACCCTCCCCAGTAAAAAGTGTAAGGCCCTTTTCAGATATCTTTGTTGTGTAACTGGATCAAGTATAGCTAATAAGATGAAGTTTGACAAAAGAGAAAGTGAACAAGAACCACAATCTAACCCAGACTCCTAAGAAGCAGTATAAAGAATGAGTATCAAAGAGCACTTTCTACTCTAGATCCAACTAGAAGTAACAGGGCAGGACAAGAATAGCGTGCTCTGAAGAGACTCAGTTATCAAGAGAAACACATGAGTGGAGTAGCTACAGAATAGTTTCAGATTTTGAAAGCTGTAAAACCATACCGTTCTAGGTAGTTCCGTTATAGAAGTGATTTTGAAAGTGATTTCAGCATTCAGAACCTTGGGACACCAGAGACAGAAAGCCAATGGTGTTGAAGAGAAGGTGCTTGAGCACATGATGAATTAACAAATCAAGCAGCATTCGAACAAGATAAATGTGGACTCTATACTCATCAGCGTTTCCATATGGACACAAAACATGAACTTGTCTGATGTTATCTGTGCACTTGTACTAATAAATAAATATTTTAAGTTGACCAACCTTCTGTAACTGCAAAGGTTGGTATTTTCTGCACTATTTTACTTTTCTGGGATGGTAAGGTGAAAAACCTGCTACAAGTCTTTAGAAACCTCACTCTGCCATGCAAAGCACCTGGGAAACAGTATTTGAAAAATAAAACCATTAAGTTTCATCCTTGACCTTACAATTAAGTATGTGTATTTAAAGTATACCCTTGTCAAAAGCAACAAATAGAGTAAGAAAACTAATGGCATTTGTAACTAATTACAGCATTTCATTTTCCCCACTAGCTCCACCTCTTTGTTACTACATATGAAGTGCAACAAACAGGTTAAAAGAGCAGATAACAAGACTCCTAAAATTTAGTATCATAAAAATGTAGTTTGCAAACTTCAGTTTACTAACATGTTAAAGAGTCTGAAGTTTAAATCTCCATGTTATTTAATTCAGGTGAAAGTAAATCAAACTTTGTTCTCGAGTAAGGCAAGACAGAGATTCTCTGTTTCCCACAGAGCCTTGCCAGGGGCACTTAATGGGCATCTCGGCCAATCCCCTTAACTGCTCCTGTCCTTAAACTAAGACAGAATTCTGTTTCTAATTAGGTTTGAGACATTTGCTTTCCAAGTTGAAAAGCATTCTTTTCAAAATAACTAACAGTACTATAATACAATTCTGTGTCATCCTTAGCTTGTACATATGTGAGGGAACAGACACAGAAACATGAATTTCATAGTTTCTGAAGCTGCATGTTACAAGTCAAGCAGGCTGGTTTGAGATAATACGTCATCTGCTGCCAAAACACAGACCCCTGCCACTTGGATTAAGAGACCATTCTAGTAGCTTGTAACAGACCTGTTGCCAAAACTCAAAGCTTCAAGATGGCGTCAGGAATCATCACTGGCTACGTATGTCCCCTACATTTTTTATAACAATCTTATTCAGACGATATCTCATCATATACATGAGAAGTTTCTGACTTAGGGTTGTCCTGTGGCCTCAGGAGCTGCTTCTAGTTCTGCATACAGGAATATTTTTGGCTGCTTAGGCAGCATGTACACTGCACTTGAAACTACTATATTCACAACAGACAGTGAGTACTTATGGAAAACTCTAGGTATAAATACATAGTACTATCTATTACTGCTTTCTTTTTAGGCAGTTCCATCCCCAACCCAGGGCTGGGTTTTTTATACAGAATTTAAATTCTTTTCAGAACATTGAGTATGGCAAAAAATCCGTTAAAGAATCCCAATCATCCATGAAAGAATTTTGCTTTATAATTTCATTTTTAATTGTTTTTTTTTTTTTTAAGTAACAGCTTTGTTGCAAGTTAATGGATTGCTATTTAGGTTAAAGCATTACTAAGTCTGTAAAGCAAGGATCAAAACATATTGGAGTCATACAACAAATGTTGTGCATTTTATGACATTGTGGCAAAATACTCTAGTACAGCCTGCCTTTGTATTCTCTTCAATGTATACCAAAAGGAAGAATAAAAGATCAAAACCTGAGCAAAACAACCTACTAGAAGCTGAGTGTGTTCTCAAGGATCTATTTTCTTGCCCTTTTACTCTTCCATTTAGAGACAGGTTTCCAATAATGATGTACAATAATGAATTAGACAAAATTAAATTTGATCTGGGCATGTACAGAAGCTCTTAACTAAGATTGTTCATTTTTAATATGTTTATATGTTTATTAACTAAGATTGTTAAATGTAGAAACTCAGCAAAAATACTACTTTTTTTTTTTACTTCTTTAGTGGTGTTTCTACAATAACAAGATAAGTGAATATGTAAGTGAACCTTTTTTTTTTAGTCTTTTCACTGTTGGCTTCATAATACTGTCATAAAATGTCATTTATATTGGAAAATGTCACCCAAGAAAGCAAACATTTCATAGAGATCACAATTCCCTAGGGAAAGCAGACACAGCAACAGAAAATTAAATTATCTACAATTTCTGCTGGATAACCAACTCCCCTCCTCCAACCAACCTAGAGGGATCTGGTCCTAGGAAACACTGAAAACAGTAGGTAACACTGACCACTGGTAGCACTGAGTTCCCATCCATTGCCAGTGACTGTGTTCCATTTACAAGAACAGAGAGACCAGGAATGAGTACCCAGTTTAAAGAAGTGGTCCATGTTCTTACTCATTTCAACCCCACCTCTGTAAAAAAGGGAACAAAGAAGGTAGCTAAATGAGTACCTTCTGAATATACTGAGTTTTGAATATCTCTTAACGGGCTTTTTTTAACTGTTGTGTATTTATCAAATTCTTGGGATTGCAGAATAAACTAGACTTACCTGAAAGCAGAACAGGGGACCAAAGCCTTTTCTGACTCATATCCTTTTGAAATACTGTCAAGTTCATTTAAGGATTTATTTGTAAGCACTGTACAAATAAAGAGAGGAACTGAAAAGAGTTACGAATAAGCTGACAAAAATTTTTCAGCTATGGAATACATCAGTGGTTTAAACTTTCCAGTCCTGTTTCCCTATGAGTGCCCAGTTCTATCCTGTTGACACACTCGGAACCAGTGTCAAAACTGCTCACAAACCCTGCCTTTTTGCCAAACCCACTACAACTCATAACACAACCTTTGGCAATCTTACTAAGTGTTCTCATTGCATTTCTTACAGCTGTACTTTTTAACCCAGAAAATAACTAGTTTACAATAAGAACTGCTATATTCTGCGATGGACAGCTTTTATTGTAAAAAGGCAGACCGTAGTGTTGCCCAAGAGAAAGGTTTTTTTAAATTAACAGTATTTGGCTTCTGTTAGCTTCATGCCCCACCTGCTGGCTCACGACTAAATGACAGTGTGACACTTTCTAAAGAAGTCACATGCCTATTATTCTGTCACCAGTAGGTAGCTCTCTGCTGTCATGGCAACTGGTACCATTCTGCTAGAAGATGGACTGCACAGCTGGGTCCACCACAGCATGAAGATTAACATGCAGAAATAGAACCGAGACGGTTATAAACCAGATACTAGCCAGACTTATCTCACTGAAGTATTACAAAGCATAATGTGAATAAGAAATGCTACAAAAACAATGAACTCCTCATGTATCTTTAGCCTGTAAGAATTCCTACACCTTCATCTGCACCCAGCTCAGTCACCATACTGTGTTATGTTCAGGTATGGTTTCTCAAAAACGCATCAAATAGTCTAGAAGAGACAGAAGTCAAGGCTTATAATGCAAAAATATTTCAGTCTCGTTTATCTGAAAATGCTCTTCGGAAGAATAGTTTTAAAGCTTATTTTAAAGAATAAGTAACCAAACCTCATTCGGATGAAGGAGCTCTGCTTGCAGTTAGTGCTGACGTGACTGACGTTAGGACCTGCTTAATAATTTGAAAAAACATGAATAAGGGCCATTTTAGAAGCAGATGTGCTTCATCATGTTCATACCTCCAAAGCTGAGGGAAACGGAATCAGTAGACAACTGCTCAGTAGTGCTGAGACATAAAATGTTTCTGTAGTGGCCCTGAGTTTACACAGGAGCCTAGAAAATGTTCTTTCCCTGGACATAGAAGAATTCGCTGAAGTGTCAGTTCCAGGATTATCTTTTATTTCAATCTACTGACTCAACAGCTCAAGACTTCTGAACCTCTTGCAGATATTCCTGCATGGAATTAACTGCCTAAAACGCTGTTTTTAAAAGCTGAACAATCAAGTCACATGTAGTAGGAGAAGTAAAAAATCCCTTTTCAAGCTTTCTTCACCCCAGTAGCAATGTTTGGTACTGTGTCAGTGTAAGAAAGCAGGCTTTGGTGTGAGCTATCACACAGCACAGCAGCTCCCCATCTTCTAGCAGACTGGTGTTCAGAAGTGCTGTGCATCTTACTAAGTTCCCCAGAAACCACAGGAGAAGAAAGCTCATCAGCCCAGACTTCACAGTCTACTAACAGGCAACATAGCACTAAAATATAATTTCTGAAACTCCACTACTATTGATTCTATCTTACTTTGAAAAATCTGCTTTTAAAACCTGTTAACTTTGCGCTTTTAATTAATTAAACTACTCAAGACCACCTAAGAAAACAAGTAATTTCAGAGTCTGTCCGTCTTCTAAGTCAGGGGATATCTAATGCAACAGTGAGATAAGCACAACTGACAATTCAGGTTTTATAAATACTGTAACATTCAAAGAAAAAGACCAGACAGACTTATTTCACTGTCAAAAACAGATGAAGTCTAGCACTTACAAGAAGCGTCTTATCAATAAAGATCTGTGTCCTGGTGTGGGCTGAGGTAGTTGTTTTCTTTGCAGTGGCTACCATGGGGATATGTTTTGGATTTGTGCTGAACACGATGTTGATAATATAGAGATGTTTTTGTTATTGCTGAGCAGGGCTTACACAGAGCCAAGGCCTTTTATGCTTCTCATACTGCCACGCTAGGAAAGAGACTGAGGGTGCATGTGAGGTTGGAAGGAGACACAGCTGTGACCCCAACTGACCAAGGGCATATTCCATACCATTTGACATCATGCTCAGTATAAAAAGTGGAGAGGGAAGGAGAAGGAAGGGGGGAACATTTGGAGTGATGGTGTTTGCCTGCCCAAATAACCATTATGCACTGGAGATGGCTGAACACCTGCCTGCCCATGGGGAGCAGTGAATTCCTTCCTTGTTCTGCTTTGCCTGTGTGCATGGCTTTTGCTTTTCTTTATCTCAACCCATGAGTTTTCTAGCTGAAACCCTAATCCTCTCCCCAATCTTGCTGGTGGGACAGCAAGTGGCTGCGTGGTACTTGATTGTTGGCTGGGGTTAAACCCAAATGTCCTATTGTTGCAACCCATTTCCTTAGAAGAAATTCAGTAAACGAGCTGCTTAACTATGTATAAAGATATCTATTCTAGTGCAAGTAGAATCAGGAGTACCAAACAAGCAATCTCATTTAGCTGGGTAAAAATCGTCAAGATGGCTGAGCCCAGAAAATGTTGGTGAATGGAGTTACGTCCAGTTGGTCAGCTAGTGGGGCTCCCGAGAGCTCAGTATTGAGGCCAGTCCTGTCTAATATCTTTACCAATGATCTAGATGAGATCAGTGCACCCTCAGTGGGTTGCAAAAGACATGAAGTAGGGCAGAAGCGCTGACCTGCTGGAGGGCAGGAAGACCCTGCAGACGGATCTGGAAAGGCTGATGTCCAGTTTTAGGAGGTTCAACAAGGCCAAGTGCTGGATCCTGCAACTGGGTCACAAGAAACTGCATGAAACACTACAGGCTTAAGGAAGAGTGGATGGAAAGCTGCATGGCAGAAAAGGACCATCTGGGCCATCCATCATGCTGGGCACCTCAGCCCCAAGCCATCATTAGGGTTCAGAGAGCCCATGGAGCCTATAGTTGCAGGGACACTGGGGCTGCAAAGGACATGCCAACGGGGAAGTTCGTCCACAGCTAGAAGTGAGAGCCTCCTTCAGGACTCAACCCCCTCCGGGCTCACACCCCCACTCCACCCCAAAGGTAAGTGAAACATAGTAACAATAGTGGTAATTCACCAATAGCCATGACTCCAGAGGGCCAGTCACCCCACATTGCCAAACACATGCCTGGCGTCTCACTTATTCAACATCTCTTGTCTTTCTTTACAGTGCCAGACTAGAGTCAAGCTCAACAGGCTCCTTTCCCCACTGATTCCAAGCCCGTTCCTTTGGCTGTGGTTTTCCTGGATAGCAGATAGGTACAGTGCATGCATGTCACCAATTAATGACGAAGCACTTGGCTAGGTATCAAACATACTTGTGTGTGCCCCTTTTCCAGGTTAAGGTAGCCCATCCACCCTGGTCAAAATTGGTAAAATCTTGTCCAAAACTGATGGTATGTGTTATGTGACATGTCATGATACAACCCCAAACTGACATTATGTGACAATGCCTGCAATTCACCTAGATAGTACTGACATCATCACAATGGTCACTGGCATGGTTCCCACTGTGCAGCAGGTTATAGCTGGCAGTTTGCCATCTATGAAATTCACTGTGGACGGGGCTACGGCCAACCAGCACCTGCATCAGGGTCTGGTATTGACATGTCTGACCTGGCTCTACACCCCCTGGGTTGCAACCAGCGTGGAGCCTGATGGCAGCAGCTCACAGAGGTCAACTCTGGCTTGCCTGACCAGCAAGAAGGCGTAAGCCCATCCTGTGGGGGTCTCATCAGTTTTAGCAGCACTATCCTCCAAGCTGCTCACTCTACCCAGCTTTTCCATCCCATGGGTCAGGGCGTGGTGGCTTGTGACATGATCACCATTTGTTTCACCTGAGATACTATCTAGTGAGCAGCGAATGCCAAATGCCCCTGATAGGGAAGGAGCAGCTGTAATTCCCACACAGCAAAGATCAACTCAGTTACCCCTAAGGGCATCTACTGTAACCACAGGAAGATACAACCTCTGTACCTCAGCCCAGTTAGCAATCATAGTCCCTTCTTAACAGAGTAGTAGATTACTCCTACCCTTTTCCTGTGCTTTATTGAATTTCTTTGCCTTGACACTTAGAGCACTGGGCAGAAATCACATTGCATCAGCACCTGCCCCAGGCCTTTGTGATGCTTTAACAGTTGGATTCCCCTGCTCCGCATCAGTTCTTAGCTGGCTGCTAGGCTGCAGCTGAGGCAGGGCTGAACATGAGCCAGCAGTGTTCTCAGGTGGGAAGAGCATCCTGGTTTGTATCACAAAGATAAGGGAAGCAACTGTGTCCCTGTACTGGGCTCTGGTGAGGCCACATATTGATAGTGTTGTTTTGGATTCCTCACGACAAGAGAAACAATGAGTCACCACAGCATGTCTAGAGAAGGGCAAGGAAGCAGGTGAGGGTCTGAGCAGGTGAGAGCACAAGTGTGATGAGGAGCAGCTGAGAAAGCTGGAGTTCTTTAGCCTGGAGAAAAGGAGGCTCAGGGGAGATCTTATTGCTCTCTACAACCACCTGAAACGAGGCTGGGGGTCAGTCTCTTCTCCAAGGTAACAAGCAACAGGACAACAAGAAATGGCCTCAGGTTGTGCCAGGGGAGATTTAGTTTTGACATTCGCAAAAATTTCTTCACACACAAGAGTTTTCAAGCATTGGAACAGGAGGCCCAGAAAAGTGATGGAGTCACTCTCCCTGGAGCTATTTAGAAGATATGTAGATATGGCACTTAAGAGATTGTTTATGGTAGATGTGGCAGTGTTAGGTTAATGCTGGTTGGACTCAATGATCTTAAAGGTCTTTTCCAACCAAAATGATCTTAAAGGTCTTTTCCAACCAAAATGATTCAGATTTAGGTAATGTCCTCTGACCAATGCATATTTCTATTACCTACCTCACTGTTCCCTTGAAAGAAAAAGACTGAAGTGTGTGCTCATAACACATTTCTAAATGATTACTCCACCATGTGTATAGAGGCTCCCCTTGGCATATTTTAAAAAAGGCATAATTTATCTTATTATGACATACAGAAGCCATTAATCCCATTTTAGTAATTTAACTGCTGCGTACATCCAGTTTAAAGTCAGCTGACATGGCAAGAACTGGATGGCTGCACAGTTGTTCTACAGGCCAAAACACTGGGTTGTTTGCCCCCTTCCCTCCCAAGGGAAGCAATTCTGCCTCTCTGGTGAGACCCCACCTGGAGTACTGCATTCACCTGGAATACCAACCACAGGAAAGACATAGACCTGCTGGGCCCTCCAAAGGAGGGCCATGAGGGCTGGAGCACCTCTCCCATGAAGACAGCCTGAGAGCACTGCAATTGTTCAGCCTGGAGAAGACAAGACTCCAGGGAGACCTTACTGTGGCCTTCCAACACTAAAGGGAACCTGTAAGAAAGATTGAGACATTTTAATAGGCCCTGTTTCAGTAGGACAAGTAATGGTTTTAAACTAAGAAGGTAGATGTATATTGGACAGAAGAAAGAAATGTTCTTCCATGAGGTCAGCGAGACACCTGAATAAGTTGCCCAGGAGTGGTGGATGCCCCATCCCTAGACACATTTATGGTCAGGCTGGACAGAGTTCTGAACAACCTGATCTAGTAATATATCCGTGCTCATTACAGAGGGGTTCACTAGATGGCCTTTAGAGGTCCCTTCCAACCTAAGCCATTCTATGAAATGAACTATGTATGAATCTGCAGTTTTAAGCACAAATTCTTCCCCAGGGAAAGAAGACTTCTATTGAAATTGGTGGGTTTAATTGTTTTAATTGTTCTAGGAAGACCTTAAAAGAAGCTTAAGCATTTGTTGAACACTCACTCATAGTGTAATAAAGGAACAAGTACAAATTAAGGGGGGAGAAAGAACTTGGTTAGGTTTGTTCTGGCCAAAAAAAGAAAGCAGACTCCCCTTAAGACAATCATAGAGCAGCTGGGGTTGGAAAGGACCTTTAAAGGTCATCTAGTCCAAACACCAAATAGTTCAAATACAATGAAATTTGAACACCTGACCTAAAGAACTACCTACAAGAACAGGTTAAGTTAAAAGCTTAGAGGGCATGATTACACACACCCCAAACACAGCAGGTTTACTGCAGACACATAGGCACTGTCTTACAAGCAGCACCTCTAATACCCCCACTACATGAGAAATATATTAACTACAGCATGCATCTTTATTTGACTACATATTCAGAAGCTCTGAGATTCCATACGGTAATTGTTTTAGGACTAGCAGCATGAATAGCCTTATTTTCAGCTCTGACACTGTATTTTACAGCAGTATGTTTTTAAATATAAATCCTGCCCTCATTACTGTACTTGCTACAGTCTCCCAACCTTAAGGTAAATGAGCAGAAAACTCCCTTTCATGTTTGTCTTGAGCACCAAGTACATATAAGTTCATATTACTGGAAAAAAACCTCCCTTTGAATTTATTCACAGAAGTTAAAGCCAGAAGAATCACTGGGGCAATACAAAGGCCTAGTTTGTATAAACTCAGCTGGGGCCTTCTTTTTTAAAACAAGTTACAGGTAAAGTATGTGTACTTGTGTCCCCTGGAGAAGCCTGAATTTTAGGAGTAGGAATAAAAAAGTACAAAGCAAATATCCATCTGGTTGTAAAGCTACTTTAGGATTTTCTTGAGATGCCATATTTCATCTGAAGAAACCCCATTGTCTTGATAGCCTGGATCACTTTTTTAAAAAAGTTTACTTTGTTAGCAACATTGAAAGTGGCAGACACTAAAGCTCTTAAAATATTCATCTATCCTGAAACACTGGTCTACCAAGTCATTCCTGCAAGGAATACAGACCGTATACCTGTTAGAGGACTTTTAGGAAAAACCATTTTGTTTCTTTGTAGCAATCGAGGATCAGATCACCTTCATGTTAAGACACGATTCATCTTGGTTTAGCACACAAATACCTAGAAGGAAAAAAATATTTCCATTTCCGACAGGGAATTAGTGTCTGTGCCAGACAACCATTCTAATGGAGATCCAAGAATGCAAACAACCATTCTAATGGAGATCCAAGAATGCCATCTGTCTGGCTGTCTCATTCCAAGAATAATTCTGTCAGTGGGCAAAGCTTGTAAAGAAAGTATGAAAAGGCCAACAAGCAGCAAACTGGAGCACTTCAGCCAAGAACCGTAATACAAACCAAGTGTCATAGCTCTAGAACAGAAAAATACAATGCTTGCATTTACTTGGTATCTTGTCTAAACAACTGCTTCTTTTGACAAAGAGTTATCTTAATATTTAAAGGAGACTCAATGCTTTTGAGTCTCACAGAGAACATACATACTGTGCACAAGCCAAGGCAGATCCACCAAGCCTCACTACTGCCTGCTGGCTCACAATTAAAACAGTCCACTTGATTTGAGAATACAAGAGGTACAAATTTGCAAGAAGCTTCAACCATGCACCCGTTTTAGAAATGCCTTCAGCCACACACAAATTAAATAGATGTTTCAACTTTCAGAATGCAACACAAAAGAGACTTACCTACTGTTTTTGTGCTATGTTTACAGGGTACTTCAAAACAACATTATAAATGCATGTTCTCAGTTATAGCTTGTTAGTTTTACTGGCATATGCTCCAAAAGATACAACTCCAAGACGGGAATTTAAAAAAAATAAAAAAAATTCAATTCCCTAAGGATGTGGCTAACAAAACCAGCACAACATGACGTAATGGAAGAGAAAATAAATGGCACTTGTAAGGCCTTGGCTATGTATTTCCCTGCAATAAACCTTCTCAGCATTCCTGTAAGAATAGTTCCTATCTAGCACCACCATTTCACACACACCGAACCATCAACTCACTCACCAGATGGTCCTGGGAGTAAAACTTGGTCAAATAAACAGAAAATGGGCACTCTGTGTAGGTATCTTGAGGTTTATGTCTTCTTTTGGTGTTGAGATTCTTCAATGAGAGCTACACATACGCATTTCTGTGTTTTCTTATAGCTCCACAATAAGGCTTTAAACACAGCCCAGGGCAACCAAATCAACTAGAACATCAAGTCAAAATGACATCTGCATTTGCAAAGAAACAATTATCTTTACCAGTAAACTGACATTGTCCCCCATCTCCCCTTAATTAAATTTATCCAGAACACTCCTGAGAAGCAGTCCTTGGACATTCGTAGTAACTGGAATTCTTGTACAGGGTATTAAGGTTTTAATAGTTTTACCAAATTATTAGTTAGATTTGTCACTAGAAATTTAAGTAGCCAAGGCAAAATAAAAATTTATTTCATTGTTTCAAAATACACAACTAAAATATACATGATTATTAAAATAGTCTTACAGCTAGTCTTTGATTAACAGTTTCCATCACACAACAAAAGCATATTTTAAATGCAGTATTTTCTCAGAATTTTAACATACAGATATTTTTAGGATTTTTTAATTAAAAAAATCATACTCTACTGAGTAGCCAATACAGATAATTACGTTCTTGCATTTTAAGTTACATACAGAAATGTCAGGATTCTCTTCATTACTTACCCAAAACCAATAGTGATGCTCAAGACTGCAGGTACATAAAGTGTCAGTAATGAACATAATCACATTGACTATGTTGTCTAAAGGCAACTAGGACTTAAGAAGGGCTTCAGCTCAGTTACATCTTCTTTTGCCCTGATTTAAGAACTCAGTTTTAAAATACAATCTCTTGGGTAAATAACTATTTCCATTTTTAAACTGCAAAAATTAACTGGTCAGGGTGAGTCAAATTGTGGTTAAAGCAAACCTGTGTAATATGCAAAGTGTACGTTAAAACTCAGAAGAAAATCCACATGCAGCAAACAAACTGGGGAAGCATGCAAACAATGTAACTGAAGTTTGTCAACTCTTACAACTTTAAACTTCAAATTACCCAAACAGGAACTATATCAAAACAGGCTGAACATGAACACAAACTTAACTTGAAGCAACTTTGAGAAATGTTATGCTGAATGTATTGCTGAACTGTAGTAACATCGACTTAATTAATTTAGATACTCCAAAGTCTTCATTCATCAAACACTTTTGAATCCTGTCCTTCCTTTTCGGAAGTGATATACTTTGCTCTCCTGGGATCACATAGAAGACAGGACAGGGGGAAAAAAAAAAAAATCAGATAATCAGAATAAGGTAACTGAGGTTTCATGAAAACTATATTGAGATACTCTGTAGTTTATTCCCCCTCTACAAAACTGATAAATACAGCCTCTGTATTCCCGTTTCAGAAGACCAGCTACCAACCTGAACTACAATTTATTCCTTAAAGCAGAGACAAAGCACAACTAGCCACCACCTACAGTGGGCAGGTAACTAACAAGACTATCAAGGCTTGTAACGCAACATCCTCTGTCCAAACTACATAGTAACCCACTGCTTTCAGCCACTTCTCACTGAGAAATTACTACCCAGACTTATGCTCTTAATTATCCATTAGCAATGTTCAGCAATTCATGCCATCTTGATTAAAGCCATTGAATCCAATTTCAGCACTTCTTTCCAGCATTAAGCAATTGAGAGCCAAACACGTACAAGGAAGGAAAAAAATTCAAACGGCATTCCGGATATAAATCCCTTCATCTTTATTGTATCCTGTAGGCAAACAATCGAAGGTCAGCTGTATTTTAAGATTTCTTTTTGCTTTCACTACATACCTTTATGTTGTCGTCTTGTGACAGAGAGTCATTCCTCAGCTGGTTCTCAGGATTAGACAGACAGGACACTACTGTTTGCATGCCCCTGTCCACAGACTTCTGAAATACAGTTACAGGTGCATCAATACTGATTTTCTTAGTTAGGGCACTACTACCTAGCAATGTGCTGGCGTGTCATAGGGTTCACCTGGCATTCAGGATTGTTCTCAAATGCCTTATGTTCCCTGAAGTATTTGTCATTTTTTCCTCCTCCCTAACTTTTCATACTGGTAACTCATTATCCCCCCCTTAGTGTTACATTATCTCCCCTCAGTGGAATAGGCTGGCTGGCAGCTGAAAAACAAAGTCTGTTTTAGAAAACTGAATTCAGAGCCAACTATTGGCTATACTGGGGTCAACTTCCACAAAACAGTGAAAAAGGGAGTAACCACTACCAACAGATGCTTGAAGCTTAAAATAAATCTAAAACAGCAGGTAGTGCTACCTAATATGCTTTTTTAGTACCTGTAATTTTCCCTAAAATTATTACAGATTAAAGTAAAGGTGACAGGTAAAGTTCTGNTTAAAAACATTAGTATACTTAATCAAGTAGATCACACATTTTATACAGCCCTCAGCATTGCAGACAAGCACTAATAGTTTAAAGGAAACATAAGACTTCTGAAGTTGTACACATCAATCAGATACACAGGACTGAGCAACTGGCTAAAAGTGGCAGCTATAACCTAAATTCCTAGGATACCTGTCAGAGGCCCTTGACCCAAGCCACGTAATCTTAACGTGCAAATTTCTGGGAATAGGATTTATGGTAACGAACATCCAAGTTTTGAGAAAGACCTTACCTTTTGTGGGCTGTTAGCAGGCAAGTGCATGGGCTCAGGAACAGCACATTCCGTCTGTATAAATCCTGGATCCTCAGAGTGATGGTTTACAGATGCATAAACCTGTATAGTTTTGTAAGTATTGTAATACTTCAGTAACACTGCATGCACAGTTATATTCTCACTGACCCTCATCTATCTATCTGTAAAGCCGTGCCAACTATATCTTCAAACTTTTACCAGAAGTGTCCTGAGTGGGGAAAATGCTGTATCCTGATCTGTTTTATTAAGGCAGTTACTAACGGTACTTTCAGTTGCGTAACAGAGACAGTTCAAGAAGAGTTGTCGCTCATATAATCAAGCTTAAAAAATCTAATAATGAAAGCCTTACGCAGTCCTACTCTAAAGACTCTTTGACCTGCTACCATTTAATTGTTAAGTGACATACTGTGGCTGTATCATACTCATGGATGTTATTGAACAAAAATTACTTCAAGCCAACAGGGTAATCAGTATTTCAGCGACTTCTGAAAACTTTCAGAAAAAGAGAGTATCATTCAGAACAAAATTATGTATTACAGTTTTTAAACACTTAATTGAAACTGCACTCAATAACCACAAGATTATACCTAAAGAACATAAAAATGCCCCAAGAAGCAACTTTAAGTTCCAACACTGCTAAAGAAAAATACACAGTATTTTTCCTCTCTCCATAGATGTCACTTGTATAAAGTCATAGAGCACAAGTCATTTCTTAGAAGCCAGCAGCACCATCTACAGTTTTGTAGCAGCCTGGGAAACTAGTTTTAAAAGCTGTTGAAAGGAGCCAAAAATAAATCAGTATTTGCAAAGAACACTGAAACTTTTTAAATTTAAAAAAACATTGTCCATCAGGTCATCACTTCTTTTTCCTCTGACTTTTCCTGAAAAGACCAATTCCATTCATGTTAAAATTCCAGAGTTCTGTGACCAGAATGTATAGAGTAATGCCATAAAACAGGTAGGTCTGTTCCATCTGGTAACTCAAAAAGGCACCACTTCAGTAGAAATCTTAAACAATTACATGCTCTTGTCAGCAAGATTTTTATAGATCTGATTACATACAGATCCAGACAACAAATACTTTGATTTTTTTAAGTATCAAACAGTAAAAACCACGTGCTAATTGAGAAGACGGTTTCAGAAGTTTAACTTTGTAGACTCACCAGACCAGGAGGCATAACATAACTTCTTTGCTCCCCAGCAACCCACTGTGGTTGACCCTTAAACAAATATTGGACAAGAACCAGCTTTAATCCATTAATTTCCAACACAGACAAGTAACTGCTCTGCAAGAGCCACCATTTATACCATTTCATGTTTGGATTTTTCACTAAACAACAGTCTATACCTTTACGTCCAACAAAATTGCTTATGTTATTCAACTGTCTCCTTCCTCTTCTCATTCCAAATTAAAAAAAAAGAAATAGGACTTCTAAATATTAGGGAAAAATAAGGGAAATCACAGCAGCCACACTGAAAACAATCTCAAACCTCTAGCTGCTTCCAGTTACTAAACTTCTAGTTTAATTTTAGTAACAGGACTTACCCACGTCTCACTTCTGAGTTCAAAACCCACTATCAGTAAGTGCCTTCTCTGATGTTTTTAGAGTGCCAGAGTGCATCCCCCCTATATACACCCCACATTTGTATAGTCTGCTAAGACTCTTATGTAATCTAACACCAGCTACCCTTGCTACACCATGTACTAACACAAAGCTCCTTCCCACAAGAAAAAGTACTGCTAATCCATGTACTTTTTTCCTAATTTGGAAATTGTTTTATCACTGTATATTTAAGGAAACAAAAACTATATTCTATTAAAAAAAACCAAAGCATATACTAAGGTATTCAACAGTTTCCACCTCATTAAAATAAAAATATCACTAGGTTTTAATATCTGCAAAGGAAGAGCTGAAGGAAAACAGAATTCACAGTAAGATCAGACTTTGGTTAACATTTCCTTACTGTTTTGTCAGGTATCAAATAGCCTTCTGCTGCTACTAAAGCTTTACATACCTGATAGTTATAAGCCGGTTGATATCCTATGGGAACTTGCTGCTTTAGCAGTACAGTTGGTGATGAACTGTATGGATATGGCTGCAAATAAAGCTTTGTGTTTAAAACTGCAAGTCTGAAGCAAGATAAAAGTACTTTTATTTGTAGAGGTATTAGCTAGAAGCACGTTTTCAGAAGTATGTGGCTATACTGTTACTTCAGTTCCTGTTCAGACTAGGCTCACTACTTAAAAGAGACCCTTGCAGATTTCCCATGGGGCTTGGCTTCAGCACTTCAGGCACTAATAATCTCTAGTAAGTGGGATTCTAAAGTGTCTTATACGTCTAAAAATCCCATTATCTGCTTGTAGCTGATCTTTTAAGTCATTTCAGAAGAATAAGTTATGCCATAAACTTTCTGTAGTAGACCTGAAGCAGACTAACTACTATACAGCCTGAAGATCAGTTTCTAGGAGCCAAAGGAAAGCTAAATACTCCAGTTAAGACATTTTACAGTATTTCTTCCCTGTAACTACTCTGACACAACATTAACCTGGAACCTTTCTTCAGAAAATAGTTAAAGGCACATTCCAGCATTTAAGTGAGTATTTTTCTTCCTACGCTATTCTACTTTCCCAATAAACTTAGGAGGATCAGCAAGAATACTGTTATCAAGCTCTCTGCCTTATTTCTGTGAGTCACTGCAGTTTGCTCTTCTTCACTTGCTTCAAATATAGAAAGCAGAATCAGTTGGTAATTAATACTCTCCTGTTGCATTGCCACAACACGCAGGCTAATGCAGCAAGAGTGTAATCTGGTCTGTTCACAGTACAGGACTCATTCTACCTACACCTTATCCGAAGTATCAATACAGTGATGCCCTGCAGGCAATACTGTACTGGCCACGGCTATGAGCAGCAGATGCAGTAAAACAGCATCTGCTGTTCTTAAGACACAACAGCAGTTTAAAACCAAGAATCTGCTTGGCTAGGAGGAGAGAAGAGTACCAGAGACAACTTCTGGCTCCATACTTGTTTACAAACATACATTTTGAAGCTTGTAGTTTATTCTGAGGCAGGACAGCAATACATTAAAAATCTGGACAGATTTGATTTGTTAAGTACATCAACAAGAAACAAGATCACTTAAGAACTGTTAAATAATTCAATCTTAGCTCCACCTTCAACAGTTCTCATTCTTAGAAGGTATTTTCCTCTTTATAAAGAGATCGCAACACAAGCAATTTTTCAAGGTTGCTGGCATTCTTTCGAAGTGGTTTGAAGTTGTGTGCTTCTTACTCGGGAAGATAATATGAAAACAAGGAGGCAAATCAGATTGGAATCTGATCTGATTGCACCTTCAAAAATATTTAATGATTCAAAATCAGTGACATGAACAGCCTTACCTGAACATACGGTGTTACTGGGCTCATTATAGGTGGAGGCTGAAAATACGTCTCTGTATTCTGACTACTCCATACATTAGAGAACTGTGGCGGAGAAGGACCAAGGACAAACGGTCTGGGATGTATGGAAGAAGCTTGTTCTGAAGCAAAGAAAAAATAGTATTAAGGCCTTTTCACATGTATTTCATTAAGAATCTGAAAGTAAGCTGAAAAAAATCTTGACTTTTGACTTTTAAATTTAACTCAACATTAACTGTATTATATTGTGCTACCAACACAAGTTTTATTATCACAGCTGTACATCATTTATACAAGTGAGGTCATAGAAGTCAGAACCAAGGCTTAATTGTAACATACATACTGCATCAGATAAAGAGTATCTGCAAGAATATTGATGTATAATTAAGAAAAAAACCTGTTAATACATATTTGTTATATGAACAGTTTTATTTAGATATACTCACTCAGGTTTTGTTGCTTCCTAATCGCTGGTCCCAGTTTCAGCTTTTTGCCGTGGAAGTTGATTTGTGTCTGAAAGACAGTTAATCCTCTGTAAGGAATCAATGAGGTGACTGGTCTGTGGGATTTTAAGGAGACTGGACTCTGCTTCTATACCACAGTACCATCAACTGACAAACGGGTGCAATTCTCCTCTCCTTCTTAACACTGTATGTCTTATCTTTAATTTCCTGCAGTGCCCTCAGCACTCTCATTTGCCTACTCACTGTCTCCACACTTGTTTCTTATCACTTGCCTTAATAGCAACATGCGCTACTAGTAGCTTGCAACCACATATTAGTGACTGCCAGCCCTGTGGTTTTATACATACAAGTTTTAACTATTCTTGCCTCAGTGAGAATATTAATACAGAGTGACCACAGCTTAGGTTCCCTTGAAACTCTATTTACATTTGCACTTCCCTTCATTCCCACCAACTTCCTGACAGGCTTCACGTAACATATTACAAACTGTGCACCTACACTAAAGGAAACGACTGCTTCAGAGAGGGAAGTATTTCAATACATTTATTTTCACAGTTACTGTACTCAGTTTGGGAAGAAAGAGGGAAAACAAAAAGCTCTGTCCATGGTTTGAGACCTACTGAAGTCCATCAGAACCAAGCAGCTGATTTGGCTGTAAACACTGAGATTTAAAATTTCCCTGATAATGAACTGTAAGAGCAGAAGGGCTATAACAGTTCTAACCCTCATCTCCTGTGTTAACTACGGGAAATTTATAACACGTGAACAGCTGCAGCACCGTCCAAGAAGCTTAAAAAATACTTGCACTCCAAGAAGCACAAAAATGCACAAATACTGCAAGAGAAACATACTGCATCTGCTGAGATGTCAAGTAAAAAACTGTCTTCCATGATAATGTTATCTCCAATAATAAAAGGTCTGTGTATCTGACATAAGGACAAGGATTCTATGACAATCATCCACTACAAAAAGCAAGCATCCAAACACACCAAGGCTAACACTAATTTTGTTTCTTACTTAAGTAAATACATAAAGATCCTACCACTGGCAGATAGTTTATCAAGTTTACTTTTTCGGCTGCCCTAGACTTTCCTAGTTCTAACTTACTCTACGTTAGGAAGTTGGCTTCCCTTGAACCTGTCTCTAGCCTTCATAAATCAACTTCGAATAATTTAGCAAAAGAGCTTACTTCTACTATTTTTTGAACATCCACATTCTCCAGGAAAGACACAAATCCATATCTAAAAAGGAAAAACAGGCTATTCAGTGATCAGAGTTTGATCTGATTGTTAGAACAAGACCAGTTAACAACATATATGCCAGGTATGTTATACTGCACATCAAGTAGGACATTAGTTTATGATTCAGCCTGAGAAAGTATTTACTGCTAACTAGTAGCATCTACTACTAGGCCAGGTGAATGACAGATTCTAGACTAATATGAAACAAAGATTATTTTTCCATTTCAACTTCTTAAAATGAGTACTGCTGTTGGTATTAATAACTCAGAAAGGTAAAAAAATTAAGATCTGAACTATCATCACATTTTGTATTTACTATAGAGGTCTGGACAAAAGCAGGAATTACAGGAATAGTGACACCAGTGGGGGAAGCAATCCTTGAAGAGATTTTTCTCTTTATTTCACTGCCTCCCTAGTTTACTATATTAAAAACTGTGTCCAGTTAATCAAGTCAGTCAATTCATTATCAATACTCAGAACATGCACTGGTTAATTGCACATCAGGATTCACTGTAAGGACTAGCAATGGATATGAGCAAATAAAACTCATTTCCAGCTCATGCATTACTACATATGCCTAAAAAAATGTGACTTCTTTGAATCTATGCATAGAATCTTAGAAAAAATTGGGCTGGAGAAAACCCCAGAGAGCACATTCTCCTCCTCGAAGCAGAGATAACCTCAAAACTGGGATAGCTTCCCCAGAATTCAACAGGCTAAGGTCCTACATTTCCTTATTTAAGGGTTTCACCACAATAATCCAGATTTTTTTCTATATACCCAACAGGAATTTCCCTTGTTTGAACTTTGTTCACATACTCAGTTTTACTCTTTACCCAAGTGAGTTTGGGTGGTTTTAATCTAGAACTTATTGCCAAGTGTCAGAAGAGTGCAGTCCCATTGCTCTGCATAATCCATCTTGATTCTCTTAACCATCCTGAACTCTCTCTAGATTTTTAACTACTCTCACCATCAGAAAAGCTCTGCAGAAGAACTGTCTGCATAAGCATGACACAAGTTTAAAGCTCTGCTTCCACTGGTTAAGGGACAATAACCCTCTTTTCCTTGAACGGATAGACTGAAGCCAGAAAAATCAGGCTGTTCTTTGTAAGATTACACAGACTTAGTTAGGGGCAATACAGATTTACTGGTTTAACAGTGTTAATTCACCAAAACAGAAAACTACAGCTAGCACTACGGCTTAAGCATGTCAAGTGTGTTGCTAAGTATCTGCTCATATTACCTATGACAGAATTATGCATAAGCAGCAATTTAAAACAACCACTCATGTTGTACTCACCCTTTCGAAACACCAGTTCTGTCAGTGATTACTTTCACCTCTTTCACAGCACCATATTGTTCAAAGACAGTCCGAATTTCTGCCTCTTTCATCTAAAAGAAAACGAAGTCTTGAACTTCTTCAAACACATTCGACTGCTTAGAACTGACTTGAAGCAAACAGTACCATCTTTTTAAGCCCATCTCCTACTAGCTTAAGAGCTAAAGGTTTGTTTTGGCACACCTGTTCCAAAATTCTCCCATGGCTTTTCAATACCTTAAGACTAACAAAACGCACACATGAAAAAAAAAAACAAACAAACCCCACCACCACTATGCAAAAAAGCCCCCCACAAACCCAGAGTTAAATTTCCATTTTCTTCCCACTGAAGTACATATCTTAAACAATTAAAAGTGTATGAATATATAAATACCCTTAAATCAATTCCACCAACGAAGACTGTGTTTGGCATGATTTTTCCTTCTGGTAAAACATAACCTTGACTGACTGTTGATGAATAGGTGTTACTCTCTGAGGCACTCGCACATTGGGTCTCCACATTTACAGACTGAAAAATATCAACAAAAACACTTATTAGTCGACCTATTACACTTTAAGATATCAGAATGCCTGCAGCTTCCTGTAGATATCACATAGACATCAACGACAAAAATGAAGCAAAAAGTGAGAAGACCACTTCTTTGGCTGCCTACCCAGCTAAAAGGGCATTTGAACTGCAACCTCAAACTGACATAACTGTTGGCTTCTTTCTTTCTAAATCTGTTCCAGCAAACCACGACAGAAGTAGTATTCACTTTGCTGTGCAAATTCTCTGGCAGCCTAGAACGGGAAACAGCTCTCAGCAGAAGTACCCACCCAGCAAGAAGCAGAACCAGCACAAGGAAGCAGGCTGGTGCACAGATACTGCTGGTACACCTGTCATACACACCCTCGGCTGCCGTGGAAGAGGAGCATTCCTGTCTCACTAACGATGCAGAACAGAACCTTCAAGGATAATACACTTATTTAACCCTTTTACACATTAAATAGCTGAAAGAAAGAATGAATAGGCTACTTAGACATTCTGGCAATTTGGTAAGCATAAAAAATAAGCTTTAATAGTTAATACAAGTGTTTCTTAGAACTCGAAGAGATGAAAAATGCACAGGGGTGAGAGCCTCACAGTACGAACACAAGAAACACAATCTTCCTTTAAAGCTAATTTTCAAGACTTCAGTACTCTGATGCAGAACTTTTGCCAATTCAAAAATAAATTTCAGCTTACTGGAATTAACAAATCTTTTTCCTTTTCTCATCACAAGGTAAAATTAGTCAGTTTGCTCTCTCCATTATTCCAGCAAGCATGAAGTTTAAGTTGATGTCTGGAAATTGGACTTATGTCCTCATTAGTCTTTTGGCGAAAGGTGAAAATGGACTATTGTTAGAACCAGGTGGCTGCTCAAATGGGTTGCAAACATCGCTCAATTTAACGCTGATCTAGGAGAGGAAAACCTTTTCTTCTGGCCACAAATGCACAAGCCCCCAGTCCCTCAGGCTTCCCGCCGGCCTCAACACGCTCTTTGTTTAAAGTAAGCATTACACTTCCTGCCCTTTTTTTTTTAACATTTGAACCCTACGATTCACGTCCCGCTGCGCAGTTTCCATGACAGCGCTCCCACCGCCGCCTTCCCGATGGGCAACAAGAGGAGCTCTCGGCCCAGCACTGCACGCTAACAGCTGATACTAAAGAGGCTAAAAAAAAAAAAAAAAAAAAAAACAAACCAAAAGAACACTTTACTCGTATACTGTTTGAAGCGTCTACGCTTCAGTCGCAAGTCTCGGTTTTCAAATTAAAAAAAAAACCAAAACACTAAGAACAAATAGGAAGTGAGCTGTCGGTGCGCGGACGGCAGCTGCTCCCGCTCCCCGCACGGCGCCCGCAGCGCACTGGGCGAGGGCGGAGTTTGTTTCTGGCGGGTGAGGGAAGCCGAAACGGGGAACCTCGGGCGAGAAACGGGGAACCTCGGGCGAGCGGGGCCCGTGGTGCCGCCGCCATTTTACGCCCTCGCACCTCAGATGCCCAGCGCCGACGTGGCGCGGAGAAAGAGGTTTCGCACTCCTCAGATCCTCTCTGAGGACAATGGAAGCTGTTCAGAAGCCCCCGACAAGGGTTCCCGCCGACCCTAAGCGCGGCGGGGTACGCCGCCCGGGGACAGGCGAAGCGCCGTGCGCAGGGCAGCAGCACCGCGGCAGCGAGCAGCTGAGTCCATATGGCGGCGCTGCCGCCATAAAATGGCCGCTCATGGGTGTGAAGGCCGGTCCGTCGCCAAGCCCTCGCCAGACCGTAAGGCCGACCCCCAGCTTCCCTCGCACAACTCTGTGGCTTTTCACTCGCGGCACTCCCTCCATAACCTTAACCCCTCATCTCGTTAGATTTTAAAACCTTCAAGGTGTTTTAAATGCTAGTAGCCCTCAGGGGCTCCGCCCCGTCACAGCGCTATAAGGCAACATAACCCCGCCTGATTACCCTCTCTGTAAAAAATTTCTTCCCGGCGGCTCCGCGTTCATGCTCCTCGCATTACCTCCCAGCACCCCAGTACCCTCTGTCCCGGGACGGCGCCCATTTCTCTTCCCTCCACCTACCATCATTCACCGATGCCGAGGCTGCGCCCACACACCAAAAAATGAAGCTTTTAAAACAAAAGCAAAATGATATTTTTTGAGAAAAATTAGGGACAGTATAGACAGGTCCTGAGTGTCACCGAGACCCCCTGCGGCCGCCTTCTTAAGTAGCCCCAAGTGGAAAGGGGCGGGGAAGAGGCTTATACCAACCCGAGTGGGTTTCTCACATTCGTTCTCTCCGCCCCTCATGTAGCTCCCGGTGCTCTCCGGCCCCGTCCCGGTCTGGGTCCTCCGCTTGGTGTTGCACATGTTTGAAACACCTGGAGGCAAAGCGACGGCTGGCCTGTCATTTGCGGCATTGTTGCGCGGGATGTTGCTGCTGAGTGCGTGTGATGGCAGCAGCTCTTGGCATTTTTTACGAGAACTCGCTCTAAACTTGGTTTGTGGCACTGGTGTGTTGTTGAAGAACCTTTGAGACAAAGCTTTTCAGACAGAAGCTGTAGCTTTCTCATCGCTGTTTCATGAACCAATGTTATATAGCTATTCTAGAGCAATCTGTTTCCATGGTGTGACGGCCTGTACTGAAAAGCAGCTTGCTGTTTCATCACCAGTGGCTGAAGACCTTTCTAGAAGGAAACTCTCTGGTTCTACAATAAAACGACAGGGTTTGGAAATAAGTTTTAAATAGTTTTTTGCCACTGGTGTCAGATGTTTAGAACAGATTCTGATTTTTGAAAGTTCCAGAGAGAGGGGAAACTTATGGATGTCTTGACAAAATTAACCCAACCTCTAACCGAGCTAGGTTAGTAAAATGTTTTATTTATGCGGGGTTTTTTAATGGCAAAAGCATAAGAATGATCCTTTTTTAGGATGAAAAATGAAAGTAGAAGGCCAAATTGACAAACTGGAATGTATCTAACACGTAAGATGTTTTTTTCCGATGAAATTTTGTTTCTTGTATTGCTTAGGGGTTTTTTTTAACAGTGCACCAAGTGACATGAGTAATCACATATTAAAAGTAAACTGCTGCACTAGATATACCTGGCCCCAGAGTTGGTTTAGGTAATAGCAGTAACAAAGCCCTGATCACAAAAGTTGTATTTATGTTAAAGAGATTTTGTTATGTTAAAGCTGCTGGGATTGCAGTATTATCTAAAGGTAAGTGTTGGCTTTCCTGCACCTAATGCCTCCTTACTTAAATAAAAGACATATTCTACAATACTTTATAAGATCTATATTTTTATTTGCAATGGCTGAGATTTTGAAAATGGACTCCCAACAATGAGGGGAAAATAATACATAGTATTTACTTTTAAAAAATGGAATAATATTTGACCTTAGGAGTGACAACAAGTTAGTATCACTATTTCTTAAGTGCAAAGGGAGTATTTCTCCTTTTAATAAATCCTGAAACTAAACCTAGTCTTAATTGTCCAAAATAGAGCAGAAGCCAGATTGGGGGTGGATTGAATGTGTACTTTACTCCTCTTTTATGGCCCTAACTGCAAGTATTCAGAAGGATTTCTTGTTTGCTATTAAATGGAAGATAGCTGTCCTGAAAGTGATAATATGAATGCTGGTCCAAGATAAAGAATTCTTTACCTTTGGCTGTGGAAATTATGGTGAATGTTGTCCTCTTTTAGCAAATCTAATGTGATTCCAACGCAGAAGCAGAACACTGTAGTTGCTATAGAAAAGCAACCCTTAACAAGGCATTATAGATTCTAGTTCTAGGAAGCTGTCCTTCTGAGCTTCTGTGGGGTGAGTTTGGGTCAGGTTTGTGTCCTGTTTTTCCTTAACTTGGTATTAGCTTTTAAAATTATAGAACATCTGTTACTTAAAATAAAGGAGAGGGTAGTTTATCTTCTGCTGCCAATTCATTTTCATGGCTAGGCTTCCGGAAGGAAGATTTGGGAAGGCTCTATCCACATTTGCTACAGGCACCCTGGTGGCTTGTGAGGCCAATACGTGACAGACATATCCGATTGCCAATACACAAATCTCAAAAGAGGTGGGGGGAGCGGAGTAGGAAATTATTGTCTTTGTTTTATCAGTATTGCTGTTGGAAGAGTTATTGCTCAGTAGATTTTTTATTTTTTAGATTTAGTTTGTTAAATGCACTGAGTAGCAGAAAAAGAAACAAATTTTATATTTTGCTACACCATATAGTAATTACCACTTCAATACAAGGTTTTATTTTGCCTTTTTTTTCATTAACTAGTAAATTGGTACATCAATTAATTTGCTAAATCAGAATAATGCAGGGAGAGCCTCCGTTTTCAGATCTGATAGGCTGCAGTGGATGAGGATTCTACAAAAAATGTGATGAAAAATTGCCAATCTGATAGAAATATTAGTGGTTACATCTTGAAATTTAATAGTCAGAAGTACAGAACTACATACCTTAAAACTCAGATTAGATTTAGTCTTCTTAGAAGTAGAACTAAATCTGGATAGCAAGAGTATCATACAGCATTTGAATTTTTCCAGCATTTCTCCTGACTCTACAATTTTGGGACCTTTTCTTGAGAATCATGTTGAGTCTTTCTGTAAAGCTAAAGCAGCTAACTATTCTGAGAGGATATGTGAATGTGAAAAGAAGGGTATAAAAATATATTCAAGCTATTAGGTTAAGAAAAAGAGAAGAAGTTTTAGACAAGCGTGCCAGAGAAAAAGATGCTGAGTTACCAAATAGAATTTGAATGTCTCTTTTCTGAGTTTCCTATTTTGTGCTGAAGAGAAAATGCCACATATGTTTCACAGCAGTCAGTTTTAAAGGGTTATTCTATATCTAGTCAAGCTTTGGACATTTCTTTTATGGTTGTTTGCATCGGGATAGCTATTTAAGGGCATATATTATAATGTTGTGATGAATATTTGCCTTCAAAAAAAAATTCCATGCTGTTATAATTTGCATTGAAACCCCTAAGAGTTTCTACTGGCCTCAGTAAGCAAACCCGAATCCATATTCTTACTGGCATGCTAAAATCCTTTGAAATGTAGTGGATCGTTTGCAGACTGATTTTTCTTGTATTTTTCCCCCCTGACTCTAAGAAGTAAGGGAACACTAATAGCTTATATTAAAAAAAACCCACAATTAGTTTCTGCATTGATAACATTCCAACAAAATCACTTTTTTTCCCCTTTGATTCAGATGAAAACCAGACGATTATTTTCAACATTAATCCATTTACTTAATTTTCAGTAGTGGAATTCTTTTTGGAGCTCATTTTTCTAGAAATCGCATTATTTTAGAACACTTTAATTAGTCTGATAATAAGTTTAACTCATACAGGCAATAATTAAGTGAAAACTTAAGACCTAAACCATATATACTTGAGTTATCCATAATCTAAGTCAGGACAATGCTGAAATCATTGTACGAAGTTGTTCTGTGGTCAAGTGTATATTTAACATTACCAATTAATTAGGATTAGCATTTAGGCATTTAAATTATGACAGGTTTTTTAAATTTTAACCCGAATAACTTCAATCACTGTAGGAAAGCTGATACACACTTTATTTTGTACTGTGGCTTTGAAAATACTCCATGATTTTTTCCTATAAATTTCTCTGGTCACTTCTTGAACTCAGGCCTGCAAAACACAGTTTGGCGCCAGGGACCACAAGGCAAATCGGCATTCCATGGAAAAAGTACTTGATTGCTTAAGCTTTTCTCCTGACAATTAGAGCCATTTCATTCAGGACTTAACAGACAGTGTTGGTGCTTTTGTCAAATTTTTATGCCATGCACGATTTTACAAACTTTTGTCGTACCTATCTTTCAGCCGCTTTCAGATCACAGCGTTAGCTCAGATTTGCTTAGCCTCCCGCAGGGGTTTGCCTTCCACGTTGGTACAGTTATGAGGCTGCTTCGGTTTATTTATGGATGCCATGAGGCTAACATTGTCCAGACTGAAGTGAGAAGGAAGAGGTACTTATCACCTCATGAGATCGGTAGCAGAATTAAAAATTTACAGTAAATACTACGTTTCTGCTTTGTGTTCTCCTTTCTTGCACAAAGCGTTAAACAGTCAAGAGTGGAATAATAATAGTTTTAGCTAGCTGTCGGAGAGTTACAGAGAGTTAACAGCATGTTGAGCTGGAGACAGACGGACTCCAGACAGACGGCGCTTTCCTTGATGGTCGAGGATTATTTGCATATGACTGTCCACAATTGGCGGGTTTGCTGATAAAGTTACAGGTACTGGTTATGTCATACAAAGTCTAACGACTTAAACACAGTTAATGTCTCCATGTCAAATAGCTGAAATAGGTATTATTATTATGCAAATGTGATAAACTAAGAAAATGATTCGAGCTAATTAAGAGAAAAGAGTGTAAGGTCACTATGACCTGGAGAGAAAAGAAAAACAAGTCGTAAAACTTAATTGGGCCCCTATAAAGAGAAAAAACAAGTTACCTCCCTTTTACCTTGTGTAGGATGTATGGTGAGAGAATTTTGTTTAGTTAGCTAGGTAATAGCACCTTTCTTAAAATTTATAACTTTGTATAGATAACAAGCGAACATTTGCTGAAAGTCTGACCTAACAATGTGTAATGTTTATACTTATGTATAATGAATATTCATGTAGTAGCTGGAAATAAATGTAGAACAAATGTCTTCATTGGGTGTGACAGGCGTTGGGAGTTGTTGGACCCCTTCCCTGATCACCCAGCGCTGAATTTGCTTTTATCATATAATAAAATTCTGATTGGAAATTGCCCGATTGGGTTTCCATTTCTCACACAAATGTTTTGCTTAGTGTAACTGCATTTGTGGTGGAACTCAGAGCTAAGATGAATATACCGCCAAAAAAAAAAAGTTACATTCAGTCTGTATCACAGGCATATTAAAATTTTTGTTGTGTAAGTAAATCCTACAAAATCTTTTGCAAACTTCATATCTAAGGCTCTTTTCTAAAGCAGTTAGAATCCTGTAGGAAGGACAATAGCTTCCTAAACATTCTTTTGCCAGAGGAAGCCAACAAATATGTTCAGATAGTTTCTGGTATTATACCATGGTTTTTTCTGTTGCAGTGTTTGTACTCATTAAGCCTGAAGTCATTAACTCCCTGCTAGGTGCACTTGATTTGAGAGCAATGTGATTTTACAAATCCTTCTCAAATCGAGTTTTTTATGAAGTCAGAGGACGGAGGCATTTACAAGGCCTGAAAACTAAAAGCCATTTTTCAGAAACTTGAGACTTGTGTCTTTTCACAATGATGTATTTTCTTT
Source organism: Lepidothrix coronata (assembly GCF_001604755.1). Taxonomy (NCBI): domain Eukaryota; kingdom Metazoa; phylum Chordata; class Aves; order Passeriformes; family Pipridae; genus Lepidothrix; species Lepidothrix coronata. Next base: position 433,047 of record NW_016690438.1, read on the forward strand.
GATTTTTTTCTGTACCTGTTTTAAAAAGTCAAAATATTGCTAATTAATATTTTTATCACATTTTTAATTTAAGGTGCTTTTACAGGGAGATCCCTACAGATAGACCTCTAAATCTAGGAATTAAAGCCTACTGGTTAGGTGTTTTTAATCCTGTTTTGTCACAGGTAATTAAAATAGTCTACAAATTATTTTGATTAATTCTATTTATGGGCAACTCATTTCTGAACAAACCAGTTTGTTTTAACTAAAATGGAATGAGGCACTTCTGTATTAAGGAATGGCCTCATATGGAATTAATTAGAAACAGTTCCATGTGCATAAAAGCCTTAATTAACTTTTGAGTGAGTTTCATTTGCAGTGTCTTTGCTGGAATGTGCTGGATCTAGATGTATCCATATGAGTAACTAGAGTCCCAGGTGGGCTTCTATGACACGCACTGAAATAAGTTCTCTGGCAGTGTTCCTGGTATATCAGCTTGTTACTTCTTTGACAGTACAGGTCCATTTGCACATTTCACATGATGTTTGCCCCTTTCACTGTAGTGCTGTGGAGTGGGACTACAAATATAGCATTAGTTTGGGAGAGTTATGTATTCCATATTAAGTATTCTAGATGATAGTTGTTATACAGGCAAGCAAGAGAAAACCAGCTTGTTACCTAATACATTATTTATTTCTGTTTTAAAAAGTAATATGCATTTGTCTGAAAAGACTTGAAGTGGACAGGTTTGGCCTTATCTCAATCTTCCTTCATTTACAGTATCACCGATTGTAAGCAATGTGAAGGTGAACTGTGATAAACAGTGCTGGTACTGGTATTGTGGTAGTTTTATGATGTGACAATGATTGTAAAGGGATGCCCAGATCTGCACAACCTGATTGGGCAGTTGTGGCTCAGTCTTTGCCATCTTTCTCCCAAGTGTGTCTTCCAAAGATTAGGACAGGTAGCTGTTGGCCTCTTCGCTCTGCAAAGTGAGAAGGTGGAGAGATAAAAGTTAGGCTGTACTGTCCCTCATTTGTCAAGTGAGAGGGCTTTCATTTCGTATAGTGGGCAGAACATCTGTGTCAGAGAAATGGATTTGAAAGAGCTGTGGTCCCAACAGGAAAGGTGGTTTTGAAAAAAAACCGCCACAACACATCAAGGAAGACATAGAATCATAGAATCAGCTGGGTTGGAAGAGACCTCCAAGATCATCAAGTCCAACCCTTGATCCACTACTGCTGCGGTTATTAGACCGTGGCACTAAGTGCCACATCCAGTCTTATCTTAAAATCCTCCAGGGACGGAGAATCCACAGCTTAAGACCATGCCCTCCTGTCTTGCTGATAGTTGCCTGGGAAAAGAGACCAACCCCCACCTGGCTACAACCTCCTTTCAAGTAGTTGTAGAGAATGATGAGGTCTCCCCTGAGCTTCCTCTTCTCCAGGCTAAACAACCCCAGCTCCCTCAGCCTCTCCTCATAGGACTTGTGCTCGAATCCCTTCACCAGCCTCGTTGCTCTTCTCTGGACCTGCTCCAGGACCTCAATGTCCTTCCTGAACTGAGGGGCCCAGAACTGGACACAGTACTCCAGGTGTGGCCTCACCAGCGCTGAGTCCGGGGGAAGAATCACTTCCTTGGACCTGCTGCCACACTGTTCCTGATACAGGCCAGGATGCCATTGGCCTTCTTGGCCACCTGGACACACTGCTGGCTTCTTGTCAATCCAAACTCCCAGGTCCCTCTCTACCTGGCTGCTCTCCAGCCACTCTGTCCCCAGCCTGTAGCACTGCATGGGGTTGTTGTGGCTAAAGTAGGGGACCCGGCACTTGGCCTTGTTGAACCTCATCCCACTGGAATCAGCCCAACTCTCCAACCTATTCAAGTCCCTCTGCAGAGCCCTCCTGCCTTCAAGCTGATCGACACTCCCCCCCAGCTTAGTGTCACCTGCAAATTTGCTGATGGTGGACTCAATCCCCTCATCTAAATCATCAGTAAAGATATTAAACAGGACTGGGCCCAACACTGATCCCTGGGGGACACCACTAGTGACCAGCCACCAACTGGATGCAGCCCCGTTCACCACCACTCTGGGCCCAGCCCTCCAGCCAGTTCCTAACCCAGCACTGAGTGCCCCTGTCCAAGCCATGGGCTGCCAGCTTTTCCAGGAGAATGCTGTGGGAGACGGTTTCAAAGGCTTTGCTTTTTTTCCCCATGGGACACCTCTCAGAGAATGACTGAGAGAGAGAAACCTGCTCATCTCAGTGAGGTATTCTGCCTTCGGGACTCCTTCATTGCTGGCTGTGAAACCATCACCTGCTGTGCTGGCTACAACAAGGTAGTGAAACAAATTATTCTGGTATGCTCAACACTGGTGACACCTCAGCTGGAACTCTGTATCTGCTTTTTCCACAATTCTAAAAAGATGTAGACAAACTATAGGAGATGCAGAAGAAGTGAACAGAAATGAGAGGTTCAGTCAGTGTGGTTTCTCAAGGTCTTACGTAGTCCTACATTTCTGTGAAATAATCTTTGAAAGTTTTATCATTATAAAACTACTGGGACGAAACATATATAAACATAAGCATTGTAAAACAATCAGTGTAACAAAACAATACCAATTTTTATAAAGGCAACAGAAATATAATATCTATAACTATAGTATTGTCTGGTAATTTGACAGTATTATTCAAACTATACTGGCAATTCATTCTTTTAAAGTTATTCTAGTTTGGATATGATATAGAATTTTGAATTTGTTTTCAAATTCCAGCTAAATTTATAATACAAATTTAATCACATTATAACTTTCTATACTGGAGACAAATGCAAGTTTTGATTTTAACTCTGATTCTTGCTTGCTAGCAATATAACACTACATACAGAAAGAATAAGTTAAAACACATTGTTGGTGACAGAGACTTTCTTAACTTTGGAATAGTAGATTCAGGGATCTATTAGGGCAAGAGGCCTGCTATACAATAAAGAATAAAAACCAATGCATTTTGTTCTTCAAGATGCATGGCCTGCATTGAATGGCTAATGCATGGCTGTAGTTATTGTTCTGATTAATACAAAGATGACAAAAGCAACTAGAACAGTTTCTCTGATTTACTGTTTTCTGCATCATCTTCTCAGTCTCGGGCTAGGCTCACTGGAGCCACAGATTGGCTCCTCTTATTCGTGAGAATTACTAATGATAGATTGAGAGTGAATACTTTTTGATTTGTGATATAACTAAACGAATAAGGGTTACTTGAAGGCATATTAAAGGTATTGTTAGTCATACTAATTACAACATCAGGTGCATTTCAGGTCTTTTCAATACAGACCATACATTTCTTGCACTTGGGATAAAATTAAAGATTTTGTTTTGTTTTCTCTCTTTTTCCAAAATTATAATCAATATTATTGCAGTAGGAAATTAACTTATTTGCAAAGTTGACATTTTTGTTTTTTGTCGTTTCTGAGAAACTGCTGGACGTGGTTTAAGTCAATCGGGAGTTAGGCAACAAATTATCTCTATTATGTTACCACTCCTAGTTTTAAGTTATGTACAAGTGATTAGAAGGACTAAACGAGAGAGAGATTCTGCTTTCTTTTCTCAACCACTTAACGTGTTTGGCACGACAATCCGCCGGCAGAGCTAAGGAGTTAAAGATGTTAAAGATGGAAACGAGAACTATGGAAAGGTGTGTACTTGTTTGTTTTAAATACTTATTCCCCAAGAGTAACAGAAAAGGGAAAGAAGACTTTTTTGTTTCTCTTTCTCACTGCATTAGTAGTACGAATACATAGTAAAACTAAGGTCTTTTGCCAAAAGAGATCAAAATCTCAGCATTGATTCAGCTATGGCTGTCAAACTATAAAAATTTTAAAATACAGTATGAAAATATATCTGTAGGCAGCCAGGTTACAGTGTACAGTAATATCAGACAATATAGCCAAAATGCACCACACCTGAAAATGTAAATAATTCTTGTCAATCTCCTGTAGTACTGAAAATTCATAATGTTAATCATACCATAAATAGATATTCGCTATATCCCAGCTGACCTGTTGCTCTCTTTTGCTTCGGCAATCAAAGACTGATCTCTGCTTTGCTCAAGGAAATGTAATTTATAGAACTATAACTCTTGGCATAACCAGATAATCTTAAATTCTGTCATAATTTTCTGATCCTAATGGGTATGTCCTGAAAGGAACTGAATTGCAATTCTGTACTTCAGCCTAATCTTATAATAACTTGTATGAGTTTTAATTTTGCTCAAGGGAATATTCGAATCTGAAAGTTCCTTCTGCAATATTTAAGCAGATTGTAGCACCTGTCAACCTTTATTTTTACAGACTAAATCATACTGCACATGTCAGAGAGGGGTTCTGTGTGCTCATCCAAGTAGCTGCAGTCCAAAGTGAATTCATCTCTCCTGAAGAGTACACAGACGGCATTTGAGATGAGAATTCAGAATTATTCAATATTCAGGTATCTTTACCAGAAACACCTCTCCTTTGCATTCTTTGTGATACTTACCTTTTTCACAGCTATTGCCCTTTTTGCCTCATAGTTTGAGTGGCTCATAGTGCCCCACAGTGGCTGACAGTTTTCTCTCAGTTTTCTGTGACTCTTATCTTGTATTTCCAGCTCTCAGCTCATTGTGAAGACTCTTCTTGTTGCTCCCCAGCAGCACGACAGAGCATTTACACTACCACACTTTATTCCATTTTATTATTCTTCTCATTAAGGGCATTCAGATTTTCCTAGTCTGTACCCTGGTGTGTCTCTGGGTTCAGTACCCCATGTATGCAGGAGCAAATTCATAAGGGAAGGAACATTCATCTTCTCCAGCATCCCACAGGTGTCACTCATACATGCAATTTAGTGCGGCAAATTCGTTAAAGCTCCTCAACTGTATTTGCCAGGGTTAGGGGGGCAATCTGGTGTATACAAGCTCTGATAGCAAGGAGAGTTATATTTGCTAGTTCTTTAGCTACAGTACACATTTTTACCAATTGCTGTCTTTAATATTTTTAAAGAATGTTTCCACATTGTAGAAATTTTCTCTGTAAATGTAAGGATAGAATTACTGATTCTAAAATTCTGATTATTTTGAAGTCTTTTTTTTAGCTGCTTCTCTGAAGACAAATTGTGCAAAAGAAAGTAGATTTAATGTAAATGCTTAAATTCCCATAATTGTGGAAAACACAGGGATCTTTTATCCACCAGATAAATCTATATCTAACTGCATGATTAGGTGGCTGTAATAAAATGAAAAATTGCAGGATCAAAAGAGATACACCCTGTTTTATACCCCATCCAAGTAAATATTCTTCTGGTCTAAAATTACACAGGATATGACAATGAAGTATGGTAAAAATTCAGTGAGGTCAGTGCTTAGTTATGCATTTGTATGGCAGTGCATCTCTTATTGATACAGGCAGTGTGTCTCTTATTACCTTCAAATATATTATGAAATCTTGAATTCATAAAACCTGTAAAGTATTTTGCTGTGACCATGTGTCACAGGTTTCCTTGTTCTAAAAAAAAACGGGGGAATTTTTTTCTTTCCCCTGCATTGCTGTAAGAGAAAGATGTTGAACAAGGGAGGGAGAAGGTTTCTTTTGTTTCAATTAAATAAATACATACCTGTGGGGATGGATATGAACTGGGACAGACACTGCCTCCCTAAAACTTTGACAAAACCAAGTGAAACAACCTCTTTCTGAAGCAGACATGGCAACAATTCCTAGTCCTGGATTGTTGTAATGAAAGCTTGGAATTTGAGACAATCCACCCAGAAAAAAACAGTAAGCTTCTTACATTTACTCGGCAAGGATAGCTCTTCAGAGAATTATGCAGTGAATAACATTCATCGTACTCCTTATAACTGAGGTGCCTGCATTTCTGCTGGAAAAACAGTTCTATCAATCCTACCCATTGTAAATTTTCCTGCTTTCCATGTAATATTTTAATTTTCCTTTACACCTGTTGTCTTCATTAACATATGCAGAACAGTCTTCTATCTATCATGGAGCAGGCTGGATCATGGTATTACTAATCTCACAGAGAAACTTCAGTACTGCAATTTTCATTTACAGAATCAAGAAACATCTGTGAAAATTACTGTGGTGCTGCAGTTTGGGTGCTGGACAGAAGAGGGTGCCCTTCAGATAGCCTGAGAGAAAAAAGAAGACCTTGGCTGTGGACACCGAAAACAGCCAGAGGTCGTCAAACTCCCAGTTCAGCGAGGCTGTGGAAGCCCATGCAACCTGCACTGTGTGGCCTGGAGAAGGGCTCACTTGCATACTCCGAGCTGCTTGGACACTTTAAAGACTGCATGAACAGCAGGAGTAGTGTTTTGATGTAGCTGGAAATCCCGAGTACAGCATGCTGGGAGTGAGCGATGCTGTTATTGTTTCTGCTGCATTCAGAAGGTGGCTGTAAGCTGATACATTTAATGTTGGCTATGTGCACCGGAGTATCTGTAGTGTTCAAATCAATGCTTTAGAAGATGGTCACTTAATCAAGACTGTATCTCATAAACCAGCTGAGGAAACAAATCCTGTGCTTGCCTGGCTGCATGTAAATATAATTTTTGACTCATACGCTGGAGTTCCTGATGCGTATACTCCTACAGGGGGTAAGTTTGTTGGCTGCATTGAACAAGCAAAAATGCTTCCACATTGTAAAACGCTCCCGTAACATTGATTCAAGTTTAATCGATTACATGAGGTAGTTCAGAGAGCAGTTACAGCTGTGCAAAGCATTAGTCATTGTTAGAATTTGACTTGGTGTGATAACCAGGCAATAAACTCAGTCAGCTGTCAATCTCTGTAGGAATGAGCCATTGTGAGAACTTAAATATCTGCTGTGAACATTTCTATCAAATAAATCATATCTCCTGAGCGGATACTTCCACTGTTTTGACAAGGAAGAAAGAAAATGTTTCCTTTGGTTAGATCTAGAAAGGCTAAATAGAGTTGTAGTGATTGCAAGCCCACTCTGTCTATACACAGGATTAATGCAAGTGTTCAGGGTGCAAAGATGTTTTTAAATCTTGATTTAAAGTGTGTTTTTCAAATTAACAGAGCACTCACAGCCCTCAAATGATACTCAGTGGGTCATGTTTGTTTCTCAAACATATGCCTTATATTTGAAACTGAATCTAATGCTTTTAAATGAACTAATGATTAGTGTTTTTAATAAACAGCCTGAAGTCCAGTGTTAGCTGATGAACTGTGAAACAAGAAGAACATTTACAGGACATACTACAGTATATCAGCTTAGCAGAATTGAAATTTCACTTTTTCAAATGCTGGTTCAGATAGAATTGTCTTTTCAGGGCAACTTGCGTTCTCCAGTGGAATTGAACCAGGGTGCAGAATAAGCTGCTATAATTATGCAAGCCCCACCACTAAGATAATTACAAGTATTTTAATCATCCTTAATTCTTATATCACAATAAGAAAACTTCGGTCCAAACTATCATCCATAAAACTGTTTAAAGCATGAAATCTAAAGTGTGTCCCGAACAAATGAAGCACAGCTTCATCTTGAATTGTTGAAAACCATAGTTACAGGTGACCAGAGTTTATAATGTAATGCTACTTTATCTTTGCTGAATGATGTAAAAATACCTGGAGACAGTGTTTTGTAGCCACATTTACACAAATACATGACATCAACTCTGAGAAGACCATTATGGGCTCTTCAAGAACAGTTACAGAAGCCAAGAGAAAAGTACTTCACCCTTGGAGAAGAAATACCGGCATGCACAGGTGTAATAGGAAGAGCGACACCCTGTCTTTTGGCCATAAACTCAGCTTCTGCTGGATCACGTTCCTTTGCCTGTTACTGTACAGTCAATACTGAAAAGACTCAGAGAAGTGTGAAGTAGTGTGATTTTCTTTGTATGTATCATAGAAAACAAATCAGGAGATGAAAATGTGCTGTTTGACTGCTTGTTTTGGTCATTTTTTTCTTTCCTAAATACTCTGAATACTGTCTTCTACTATGGAAGCAGTTGAACAAATTGGGTAAGTTTTTGCTGCTGTTTCAGAAGAATAATATAAAGCTACTTGTTTAGTCTGTGTTGTTGAGCAGAAATTACATGGCATACTGACAGCAAAATAGACTAATAATAATAACAAATATAATTTATCTCTGCTATACTTTGAGCTGGACTGAACTTTCTCTGCAAGACAGGAGAATAACTCATAAATGTATTATTCTGGAGGAATTAGAGACAAAATCAATACACTTTGCTCGTGGTACACATCAACGAGTTGTCATAACAGTGATTATAAGTTCTCCAATGGTAGTCGGGGTTGGATGCTCAGGCTGCTCCAAAAGTTTCTCTTGCTTGACAAAACAAGCATGAGTTGGTACAGGCTGATGCCAGACTAGCTTTTTATTTGAAAAGCTGACAGTCAACACTATAGACTTTGTTACTCGTTTGCCATTGTTGTTGTATTAATGGATTTCTTCAGTAAATGGCCAGAAGTAGCCTCTATCACAGGTCCATCTGCTTTGGTCATGACTTTCCATTTACTCCTTTCAGCAGAGTAAGAAGCTCAGAAAACTAATGTTCACATTGTCAGAGATTCGGAGGTATGGTGGAGATGGGGAGGTAATGTGGGTTGGGAGTTCAGGCTTTTAGTATAAGTGAGCTCTTGTAGACACAGTGAGAGCAGCCCTGCTGTTTTTTTGAGTGAAGGATGTAAGGGGTGGAGGAGAGTAATTGTAGTGTATGTGAATCCATAATAGACCAGGATTCACTGATTCCACTGCTTGTTGAATGACAAAGTACAAAATTACACAGGAGCGGCTGTAATGATGAGACAGGCATGAGCCCAAGCCGCAAATTCAAATCAGAAAGCAATCACAGGATCAGCAAAGGATATAGCCAGGCACAGCCATATCTGTAATGCAACTCAGGCAAGGACTGATAGCAAGGACCTGAGCTCAAATGCAACTCCTGAGCCAAGTGCAGAGGCCCCTGATAAGATGTCTTACAGCTCTTTCTCATACTACACTTTTCAAAGCAGTCTGGTTGTATTAAAGCTGACATCAAAGAGTGTTAGCCAGACCCCTGGGTGACAGGTGAAGGGAAAAGAGACTGCAGTGTTTTTGTGAATGTGCGGCCTGACAATACACAGTGGAGTAGCTTTAAGGATGGGGTTGTTGATTTGGGGTTTTTTTAGTAGTGGACTTCGGTTCATAAATATGTTGTTTCTGTAGAAAAAAATGTACAAAGGGCTGAATTCTGTTATTCAAGCAACCAGTGATCCAGCTGTGGTTTCTCATATGCAGATAAAATTGGCTCGTATCATAGTAAGACTTTGAGCTTGTCTAGTAATTACCCGCCATACCTCGCTTTGTGTCTGCAGCTCCTCAGTTGGTGACCTGCTCTTTGTTAGACAAAGACCACCTGGTTATCAGAAAATCTAGCTAAAGCCACAGCAGAAAAAGCAGAATTAGAAGGTGGGTGGGTTGCCTTACTCACCAAAAGCAAACTGTTGAGGGACACCTTGAAGGAGTTGTTTGAAGTAAATGTGCTGGCTGAACCCTATGGTACTTGGTGCAGATGCTTGGACAGAAGCAGAGGTGTATGAGTGCCCTTGTGTAGACAAGCTGGGTGTTATATATTCATAGAAGTGTTCATCATTGAATGTTACTGGAGAGAAGGGTCATTATGTAGAAAACTGGGGTTTAACACATGTGGGCTTCAAGCATTTTAATTAGACAAAGAACTAGTTTGCTACCTAAATATTTCTTTTCTGAGCTTTGTGCTTTGATCCTGCAGTACTGTAGGGAAGGAAGATCTTGGCAATAGGGGACAGCTCGTTGCATTCCATACTGGATAAAAGGCTATTACTGCTCAAGCGAGCACTAGAAGACATACAAGGAGGTCTCACAGGATTTGAATTGTTCTGGAAAAGGATTTAATATTTGAAAGATTTTACAAAAATCTTATTTTTTCTGACCTCTAGTAACCCAACCTAATTGAAAGCTGTAATAAAGTGATTAAAAGATGGAGTCTGCTTTGCCGTTGTCTCGAGCATGGAGCTAAAAAGCCTTGATGCCACAGCTAGGCTGCTGCGGGAGCTGAGCTACTTGCAAAAGCTCCTGGAGGCACCTAGCAAGCCATCAGAGGCAGGTAGATGAGCAAAAAAGATAAAAAGTTGTTACAATCAAGAACACGGCGAGGACTTACTCTCCCGTATAAGGTAAGCCAGGCAGATCTTGCTTGGAGACTGGGGAACCAGCCAATGGATACTCAGGGCCCATCTTGGTACCAGGCGAACTTTGCTAGGATACTGGTGAACTGGCCGATGGACATCCAGGGGCTAGCACGGCGAGGGTATTTAAGGCTGTGCTCGGTGACTCCGGGGGGGTGTTTGAGGACTGCTGCAGGAGCTGCTGCCACTCCGTTACCCTGCCAGTTCAGCTTGTTTCTCGGAGGCTACAAGGCAACCATGGTAGAAGCCCAATGGAGATCTACCAGCTTGCAAGCCAGTGGCACTTCATGGTGGTGGTAACTCCTGTCCTGTGCTTTTAACAGTTCCCCTTAGCTTGTCCCACTGTCCTATCTCCCTTCTTTCTCTCTGCTCCTTTGTGTTACAAAATAAAGTTGTCATTTTGGGATCCAGCATCTGGGCTCATTTGGGCCTTAATCTCACTTATGGGAATGTTTTAGAACCTGATTCCCGTATGCATCCAAGTGGATTGGAACATTAGCTTGTTTGAAGGTTGGAAAGAAATGTTATTTTAAAAAAATAATAAATAATTATCTGCAACCTTACATTGGCTCACCAACCACAAACATTTTTATTTATTACTCTGAATGTATTCAAGCTGCTCAAAGAAATGAAGAAAGTGCTGGATAGTTATATTACCGTCAGTAGGAGTCTTCAGTTTCATTGTCATTATGATTTAAACTGTCAGTAAAACAGAGCAGTTATACTGAATGTGAAATGAGGCTTATGAGAATGCATGTCTGTGCCTTGTGTTATACTCACTGGTTCATGTTTCTCTCATTGTATTAGGTTACTCCACCCCCTCACCTCTCGTGGATCAGCAGTAATATGATTATCATGTTGGCAGAGGGGATTTTCAGAGAAAAACAGAATGTCCTTTTTTTGAATGGTGATAGATTAGAATTTCTCTCAAATGTGGAGGCATTCTTAAGTTATTTAGTGTCACATAAAGCTAATAAAATTTTATAGAAGACAGATGCAAACCTCTGTAGTTAAATAATTGTTTTTTAGGGCTGCTTCAGTGGCAGGTGTTTACCTTAGTTCTGTCACAAACTGTTATCCTGTGCCCATCACTCCACTGCGTTACTCTTAGAAGGAGCTCAATAATATTGAACCAGTTACAGTGACAATGAATATATCATTTCCCATGAGTAATTAATTCTGCCCTTACCGTGTTTCTCTTGCTTTGGTTTGAATTTTTCCAGGTTCAGTTTCCATTACATTGCTGTCTTCAAGTTTGTCCCCCCACTATGGATTTGTGGGGGTCTACAATCGGGTGCATCTGCCTTAGATTTCTGCTTCATTCCTGTGTCTGTGCCCAGTCGTGCACGCTGCACACATGTTGCTTCAGTCCCAGCTTGTCTTTTGGATCAAAGCAGCTGGTTCTCTGTAGGAGAAAACTTGGATGTGTCTGGAGGCTCTACCTCAGTTGCTGTTCCAGATGGCAGTAGAGACTGCACTCGATTTGACTCCTTGCTCTCTCTCACTTCCCAGCCCTCCACTGCTATCCCAACATCATCTCAACCCCTACATGCCCTCATTGTGTACAGCACATGCCCTCAGCATCATGTTACAATAACACTGTCCTTACCTTTTTTTTTTTTTTTTTGGCACTTGGAATGGAAAAAGATGGGGTTAAAAAAAAAAAGACGGTTTAGGATGGCAAGGACAACAGGGGAGACCTGAAATCGGGCCTGTGTGCATGAGACACTGCCATTGTTTGGACCAAGCATTCTGCGCGAGTGGCTCTGCACCCCTAGCTGGGAGGCTGCCGGGGACTGCGCACTTGGAGGAGTGGATGTTGCCTTTGCATCAAATGCCCTTCCATGACAACCAAACATTTCTACTGATATAAATGGGCTGCTTTAAATGCATTTAGAAGTTGATGTGGCCACAACGTAGTCAGTGGAGGAAAGGGTTTTTTGCAGTTATGTTGTCACAATGAGCTGGAACATGCACAGGGCAGTGAGGGCTGTGCAGGTGAGGGCAGAACTTGCCCCTACCTTCTGTCTGGCTGTTTTTGTGTGATGCTCTTTGGATCAGTAAAAATGAAGAGTTTTTCATCCTATATTTCATCTAGATGTGTTTAGCAGTGAACAAAGAATTTTTTTAAAAGAGAAAATTGCGATTTCCTGTCTATCATTTCTTCTCCCTCTTAATGAAAGGTGCCCTTGAGTGAACAGAAGTGTGACAAGGATGTACCTTGACAAACATTGAGCTGATGGCAGGATGGACTGTTCTGTGTTTCTAATTAGTGACTTTCCTCTTCTTACAAGTTCTGGAAAGTATGTATTTCCTGAACTGATTTTTTTACAATTGTGTTTAAATTTGTGAACAGTGACTCCATTATTGAAAAATTATAGCTATGATCGTCATCTGTAAGGCTGTTTAAGTAGAAAAGCATGCTGCATCAGGTAGAGATGAATGCCGTGATTACTTTTATAAGATAATGGAGCCCTGAGTTTTTTGAGCTGTGTTTGTACATTAACCTGAAATGAACTTTCTTGCTCAGTGGTTTCATTTGTATCATCATTTTCAGTCACTAAACCATAAAAAAACACATACTCCAATTCCCTGATCAGTTTTAAGCACTTCCTGAATTAGAAAAAGATTTCATGACTGCTGCTTAACTGAGTAATATCTGCCTTCATTTAAAGTATTGGCATGTTTTATGTATTAACTATTAAGACCTGAGTCAATCGTGATGCTTTTTGATATATTTTCAGTTTTTTTCTTCCATGACTGTTTTGCTTTTCTCTGTTATCTGCACGGTCACTCTCAGCCCTGGCGAATTGCTGTCCCTCTTAAGTCTTGATCAACACATAGCTATACCAACATGAGAAGAATGGGAGGTGGTAGGGTTACAATTTCTTTTCCAGTAGAGCTACATGGTGCAATTCCTCGCACACCATTTATGGACAGACTAACTGCTACAGCTTATTCTGCTGTGAGGGGATAAACTATTACAAGGTGAGCACCTTTTAAATCATGCACCAGGGATAGCACAAGCTACTCATACTCTTCTGACTTCTGCAGAATAAAATTGTCTAATTTTGGTGTGTAAACACGTTCTCCTAAGCCAAAAGCTTAAAATCTGATCCCTTGGGTTACTGTGTTTCTCTACTGCTTTCCTTCACCCCTATTTCAGGCCACATATACGAAGTATGTAGATCACGGCATGCCGCGTATCGGGTGTCTCTGACAGCTGGCAACACATTTGCAGTACATGCATAGCACCAATATTTCCAAATGCAAAAGGGAGCACAAAGATTTCAAAGGTTTCATAACGCTTGCTCACAAATTATGCTTTTTCCCCAGGTGGTTTTCTGTGTGTTTTAAAGTTTTAAAAAAATATTCCTTGTTTTCCAGCTGAACACAAGATACTGCACTGACCACATACCAGTGCTTTCTGAAGTCCCGAAGGGCACTCTGGGAACAACAGTTTTTGTTCCCAACAGCTATACATATATATATATACATGTGTATGTATATATTTATATAGTTTTTACTTTAATATTATATATAATTTGTTGTGCTATTATGCAGATTTGGGTGGATTTTGTGGGTTTTGTGGTTTTTTGGTTGGTTGGTGGAATGGGTTTTTTTTTTGCTTTGTTCAGAAGAGGTAGCTAGAGCCAAAGCAAGTAAACCTGACATGATAAAATGTGGAAACTATATAGCTAAGGTACTTCCAGTTCCTTTTATTGAAAACAGTGCCTGTGCTTCCTTATATTTCACTATTGTGTAGTAACGTATTTCGTCATATTGCAAGTTATTTTTCAATGTTTTCAACTATTGCTTTGTGTACCTTTTTAAAGTGACATCATTTCAGCTATTTATATGATGTTTTCTCTTATGGCATGTGGTGGTTTGGGCTAGGCCTTCCTTGGTGACCAGTTTGTAACCAAGGAAGGGTCCAGATTTACCCAGTATTCCCTACAATTTTTACGTAAGCCAAATTATAAGAAGAGAGGAGGAGAGGCCTTCGCTCTCTTTCCTTCCGGCGGCTTGGAGGTGCAGGTTCCCTGCTGTTGAGTCTGCCGTGCTGGGGAGCGAGGCCTGGTTAGGCCTTGCCGACCTTGGGAGACAGAGGTTGCCAGCGATCGGTCCAGAGTGACTCTCGGTTGTCCCAGGAGAGTAGTGAGCTATTTTCTTTGCTAACTTTTTTAGTTGTTAGATATTGGGTCACTAATTGGGATATATGTATATATTTTATTTTAGTTTTGTTCCCTTTCCCTTCCCTTTCCCCTGTGAAATTGTATATTTTAATTGTATATAAGTGTAAATATATTTATATATCTCACTTTGGTTGTCTCTCTCATTTTGGGTTTTCTTAGTTTTTTTTTCTCCCTCTTCTCCCTGAGGTTTTTTTTTGCGGGGGGGACTTCTGGTGGTAAGGTTTGGAGACTTGGCAGGGAGCCAGCTTCAAACCATATCATGGCAGTAAATGGAAATCTCAGCTGAGTTTCTGTCTTCAATATGCTAATTGGGATGCAGGGACAACCTCAATACACAGTGTCAGGATTGTGGTCCAGATAAATGGTCCCTGGCCAGGCACAGGTGTAGCTGGGACACAGGCAGGAACCGAGGGCAAGAGCTTCAGCTTAAAAGCAGCATCCTGTGAAGCAGGATAGCCCTTGCTGACCTCTGTTCTCTTTCTCTCAAGGCCACCAGCAGCCTTTCTCAAATCTGGCCCTGAGCCTGTGAGGCTGAACACACAGGAGCTCTTGGGTACTCTGCAGACCTTGTTTCATCTGTTTGATCAGGCACATTGGCTATCTGCCACTGCCCCTTATTTTCATTCCCTCCTCCTTTTTGTGGTCTGCGGAGGTCAATAAGCTATCACGATCCCAGGGGAGGCAGAAAACTGGAATCCTTTATTGGGTTCACAACTTCATATTTAAAGGGTTCATTGTGGCTGTTGAAGATGATGAATGGGAAAGATTCAGAAAATGGCATGAACTGTATGAAAGTTACTGAGGGAGCAACAAGGACATCAGTGGCCTTGAGTTTTGCTACCTATATCCTCATTGGAAACAGACTCTATTATTACAGACTACAGATTTTGTTAATGCATGTTATATATTACCTTGTACCCCAGTTATAGTAATTTTCAACATGTTCAGACTTGTTTTTCCCCTCGTGTTCTTGTCCCTTGCTCTGATTGGCCGCAGTTTGCCACAGTGCTCAAAGCCCTTTGATTGTGCTAACATCGTTTTCCCTCCTACCTTCCCTCCTTGGTTCATTCCCTTGTATGTCCCATGTTTCACTCATGGTCCAGTGCCTTCCACCCCGAACCCTATAAAAGCCAGTGTAGTCCCTTAATAAAGGCAATAGCTCCAGACCTTCCACCTTGTCTGAACCCCTGTATGCTGTCATGTTCCTACTTCCACCCAGGGCCGTGGGAGTCTATGGTTTACATATTCAACAGGGGGCTTGCATATTCATTCTATTACAGTTGAGGACTTTCCAGAGGTGAGGTAAGGGAAAAAACAGGTTTGACAAATCCTGGGGTCTTAGGAATTGCCTCATGGGAAAAACCCGCTTTAACTTGGGGGATTTTACAGGGGGGACAGGTAACACAGAAGGAGAGATAAAACACAATGGGTCTTCTGTATAGGTTAATCAAATTGGGGTATGGTCTCTTTGGCTTGGGCAGGGCATGTGATAACATCATGCAAGGAGTCTCCTCCATCGTGCTGGAAGAGGCAGGAAGAATCCACAGTGATGAAGTTACTAAAAAGGGTTTTTCCCCAGCTTCTGCGACTCAAGGTCTTCTGTTTAGCAGTTTCTTTTCTCATATCTAAAATTTGGAATCCAACAGTGGTCTTCAGAACTGCCACATCTACACTAAATTGGGTTCAAGGCAAGTAACACTTTCTTGGCTACAAGGTCAGCTTTTCCCTAGGCCTTTGCTTGATAGCTTGTGTGGCAGGTGGTTCTTTGAGCTTCCAGTACTATACGAATAACAATGCTTTCTGCTGAAAATACAGCATGTATTTACAACGTAGACTGCTGATAAATCTTTGAGGAAATTCTGGCTACAAATTAGGCACATTCTGCTTTGCCACAGGCTACACTTTATTGGACATGAATTTAAGTAGTTTGCAGATGAGTACAGCTGAACTGTACGAATACTGGTTGACTAACCATCTTACAGTTTGGTGGGATTGTCAAAATAAGAAACAAACTATTAAAGACTTGTGAACTTAAACTCTGAATCATATTTAGGGTTGCCAAATTAGAGAACAGAACAAGTTTTTCAGTAGATACAATTTTCAGTACATACAATTCATTCAACCTTTGGATTCATAAACCCAATATGATCATATAATTGGAAATTGATATCATAAGTGTTGGGGACTCACAGAAAGATGAAGAGACAGGTAGATGGAGCAAACGACCACTGTGATTACGCTCTTGGATTGTGCCATTTCCTTGTGAAAAATGACACTCTGCACATGTCTCCTGTAGAAAATTATATTTGAAAAAGCAGTCCAACCACAAGAATTAGCCAATGTTACATGATTGCTTTTTCTTTTTACATCAGAAGGATGCAGATTGTGGAAGAAGACTGCTTTATTTAAATACCAGGAAAGTGGGAGACAAGGGCTTTGATTCAAGTATTTTGTATGAGAAGGTCTCAGGCAACCGGCACAGGATGGAGCAGCCTTAACAGCAAGACATAACTGTTCCTGAATGCAGCAGCAGTGGAATTATTGCCACCTGACAAAGCTGGTGTTGATGCTTAAAGGCAGCATCTGTAGGCTCAGGCAGCATTTCAAAGCAGCTCAAATACCATCAGCTAATACATCCACCAGCATGTGAAAGTCTGAATTATGTTAATGTTGTTGGCTAGCATTTCTGTGTTTGGGAAAGGAATTTATGAGTAACTGTCTCCCCAAGGGGTTTTCTCATAAACCCTGGGGCTTTGCTATAAACCCCTTTGCTGTAAACCTTTTGGGAACACATTTTATTCAGAATTTCACATGAAGGACTAGAACTTAAACTACGAAAAAACAGATCTCTTTCATTTGCTCTTTCTTTAAAACATCATAACAGATTCTGTACAAAGACAAGTCTAGGCAAGATGGGATTTAGAGTCTTACACTCTCAATGTAATTTAAATGCTTTTGAAAATCCTACTTATTGTGAAATTTATTTATTAAGGGGTATCAGAAAGCTTGATAGAATGAACAGGGCTTAAACTAACTGCTTTGGGGAGTATCACAGTAACTTTCATTTTGCACAGTAGCAGGTATTTGTTGAGTCAGAGAGAACAACACTGCCGAGGAGACAGCCTCCACGGCAGGTGGAAGGTCACGTTCCCGTGTCCACCCTCTTCCACCATGGATATACATGAATCTTCAGAGAAGATCAACATCTGTCTACAGGCTGAGAATAGATACTTATTTCCAACTTCTTTTGGTAGTTTTTAAAACAGGCTTTCCTCCAGATAACTAGGCTACTACACTTACTATGGCATGTCTACTACACATACTATGACATGTACACATTTTCACCAGTACTATTTGTGAGTACCATTGGGAATACTGGATTACTTGGAATTTCAGCGCTGCGCAGGATGAGAGATTAGGTGTATAGGTGGTAGATGATGCAGTTCTTTATATCTATTAAAGATGACTTACCCCTCATGTATTTTGCACTATAAAAATACTACTGGGCACAGATAAAAACATGATTAGCAATTTCAAATAACATTTTCAAGATCAAATAACCCCCTCATCTATTAAATCAATAAGCAGTCATTTGATTCATTTGATTCTGAGGATTAATTCTGTAAGCCAGCTTACTGTTCTGATCTGATCTGTAGAGAAAAAGGAAACTCGAATGCTATATTAAGATATGTTCCACTCTGAGCAATAAAGTTGAGTGCATCAGAAAATCAAGTTTGACCTGAGGTTGATCTATTAGGTTATACTGATTTCAAAAAATTACAATTTAATTTAGGAAGCAAATTCTACAGATTCTAATAATTCTTTAATTGAAATTTAAATTAATACAAAATATCTGAGAAGCAGGAAAATTAACCAAAAGTCTTCTTGGCATATAAGGGGAAACAGCCTTGTTCAGTAAAGATCTTTCCTTTAAATTATGGGATAACATTTGCAATTACTATAAGAGTTTTGGCCAGACATTTGTTTTTAAAAGGGCTATTTGTCCTTAAACTGAGACGTGAGAGCAGCTCTGTTTTCAGAAAATATCCTCTGAATGAATGAGGTGAGTTATTCCAGCAGACAGAGAGCAGATGCGCTGCAGATGAAATCATTGCCCTGCAGAAAAACTAAGGAATGTTAAATGGTACATAATGCATTGTCCTGGGACTTGTACAGTGTGAGTGGGCTCTTGCATTACTCATAATTTCTCAGGATTTGTCCACTCTGGTTGTGGACATTGATGGTGTCCTGCTAGGAAGACTTAAATGCAAAAAGCTTCAGGTGAGTGAGCATCTAACTTTGGATAAGTATTTATATTACTGAAATCAAACATGTAAATATTAAAAAACTTTTTCCAAAATACATTTGCATTTTTTTTTTGGTTATAGTATTTAGAGGTGAAAATATAATGCAAATTCTATATTCCTTTCAAGTGCTTAGTGAGTCCTTAGCTGTGAAGTATTGTATTCTAGGAGTGACTTCTGCCCAGTGAAAGCTGTTTCCTGTTGTCTTTCTGGCACTGTGATGGCTCTTCTATGTGCTGCCAAGGCTTTGTGTTCAGTCAAGATATGTGAGTATTGAAAATTGTCTTGGTATTTTTCGATTCAAAAAATAACTGTAGGTAAGTCAATAATAGGTTGATTAGCTTTCTCTGGAGATGTACCTTTTTAGTGTCTACTTACTGATTTCTTCTTCTAGCTACATCACAATAAAATAAAATGACAGAAACAATATACCTAATTTGGTGATTCTCACTTAGGCAGCAGGAATTAATTTTTCCTTTCCGTCATGAAAATCAGATTGTACAAGATGGTACAAGAAGGATGTTCAAATTTTAGAATTACCCCTTATGTCTGTCCTGAAGCCTTTCACTTTCATTTGTCTGCGTATTCATTTTATCACTGGGCAACATAGGGGGGAAAAAATCAATCCACTTAGAATCTTTTTTTCATACAGTCCCGTTACTTCAGCTTTATCTTACTGATCATGCCTGCGCTTGGTTGTTGTGTACAGACTTTCTATGTTTCTCCCATTATATTGTCATCTCATTAAAAGTGAAAAAAACCCAAAAGTGAAACTCAGACAAGAAGAGGTGCCTTGCATCCCCTCCAAGTCTTCAGTTAGTCCACCAAGTAACTTCTTTTCCTGCCACCACCTGAAAGACATTTTGATTGCTATGTGGCTCATGCTTTGCTATGTACCACCCTAAGAAATAGCAAAGTAATCCAGAGATGAATTTTTCCTGCAGTCAGTCACTTACACTGACAATCTCAGTTCCTGGCTGTAGGGACCACCTATGAGAAATTGTATTTTCCCCATCCTCGCTTGGGAAGGTGCTTGTGGGCAAAACAGCTGGCTGACTGGGCACTGGTTTCCTGGGAAGAGGGCATGTGAGGCCTGGGAGCCCTTGCTGGGCTTATCCTCCTTCCAGGTAGTGTCTTTCAGGTCTCTCCAACAGCAGTCAGACCTGTGGGGAGGCTTGCTGGGGAACACCATATGGGAAGTGTGGGGAGGAAAACGGGAAGACTCTAACCCTTCTGAGCTGCACCTTTACTGGCCTACCATCATATTTCCTGTTTTATGATATTGTACTAGTTTATTCCTTTTTCCCTTTTCTTCCCAGCTTGATGGACTTTCCAGATGCTATTTTTCCACCAAATTAATTTTTTTCCAATTTTCCAACTGGTTTTGCTTATATGAAGTCCCTTCTGGTCTCATCCAGGTTCACTTCATAGCAAGGGCATCAGTGTGCTTCCTGAATGCATCTCAAATGCTTCCTGAACAAGTGGTAGCATCTTATTTCTCAACCCTGCATCATTTCTTAACTTCACTTTTTCTCTCTTTACGATGTAAAATGCATTTGTGGCTTTTCCTTAGTTCCCAGAAATCCCAGAATTTCCTGTCCTTTTCTCCTGATTGATGCAGCTTTTAAACTGGTTTAAGACTTCTGGTCATTCCAAATTTATTCCAGCATAAGCAATATCAAAGTCAAACCTCGCTGCTCACTTGGCTCTATGATTATTATACTTCTGTTCATGATTTTCTCTTCTTCACCTTTTTTTTTTTAATATAATTTATAAGCAACAGTAGATTCAAGTTCTTTGAAGGAAAAAGCATTTCCTTGTATGTATTTGTACAATTTATAGCATAAAGCTAGGCTTAGGGTCTCTGTGTAGTGCCTACAGTATTATGTAATATGCTGCAAAAACAATAAAAATACAGTAAAAAATAAAACATGATTGGTGTTGAATACAACTGATACACGAGGGCAGAAAAGTTTTTTTTAATTTATGAACAAGGTTTTGGAGAGTCTTGTTTTGATCTCCGTTTGCTGACCTAGGTAAAGATATATATTCAGCTTTAAAACTGGGTCAGCAGACCTACATTTCTACCTGTCACACCTACCTCATCTCCTCCCTTTTGCAACTGAGCATTTCCGTGTCATATACCCTCTATCTCTGCTCAGCACCATCTATCTCTATCCATCTATCTCTCTATCCATCTATCTCTCTATCCATCTATCTCTCTATCCATCTATCTATCTATCTACCTAAGCGCGGAAAACATTTTTCCTATTTTTTCCCCTCTTCTCTTGGAGCATTTAATGTAAAAGTTTGGCAGAGTCTTGCCCATCTTACCTGAAGGCATACAAAACGAACAATTGAAAAGTGGAGAAATATAAATCATAGTTTCAGTTATCTTGCTTATTTATACTGACTGAACTGAGTTGAGGGTAATTCTGCAGTAGATCAGGTTGGGAATTTGACAGTAGAGATTGTGACTGCTGTTACACTGCTCAGAGTTTTGCTTGGTCTTTTGGGTTTGATTTGTCCCATGTAGAGTTTCAAAACTTTTCAAAAGTTATTGTTCTCTTCTACCTTCCTCAGTATGAGTTTAGCTTAGTTCTTTTTTGTAGCACTAGTCATCCACATTGCTGTTTTATTGTTGTTGTTTGGGTTTTTTTGGTTTTGTTGTTTGGGTTTTTTTAAAGCAAACAAAAAAGTGGGTGTAGACTTTTTCACAAAATAAGTGAAATTGGTGTTTGTTTTTTTTTCTCTCAGACAGTTTCTGCCTATGCTAAATCAGATTTTCATCAAAATCAAACTATTAACCTACTGATATTTTTTCAGAGACTTTTCATTTCTAGGGACAAGGCATCGTGTCACTCCTGGGATGTCAAATAAGCTCTGTCCTTCTATTTGAAAATAATTAAATCTTTTCTTCTTTTGTCTGTGCCTGTGGCTTACAGTGAGCATGGCAGTCTGTGCACAGATCCACTCTGTAAACAGCAACCTTCAAGATAAGTTGTCCATATGCACTTTCATCATTTGCTCTTCTTCCTATCTTTCAGGGCTTCTTTAGTCTCTTGGGGTTGTGCAAGTGAGCAAGCATAATGCATGCTGTATACCTGTGCCCAGTGTGGAAGGAGGGAGAATACGGGTACATCCATCCTGAAGCTATTGCTGACTGAGAAGTGTTTGATCTTGAATGTCTATGGCAGTGTACTTGAGGACAGCACGTCTGGAAGAATTTCAGCTATCTTTTTTCTCTTGAATTGCACCACACAAATTTTACTCCTGAAATTTTGCACTAGCCATATATTTTGAAATGTCAAATTTCAGCTATATTTTATCTTTTTTAGCAGACTCACAGATGCAACACAGTGGAACAAGGGGATTTCAGAAACTCCAAACAACCACAAAACCATAATCTTCCCACTTATGCAGACATTTCTGAGGCATTTAGAACAATTATAGACAAACTTACTGCAAGTATTAACCAAGAGCCATTTAACCCTGGAATGTTCTTCATCTCCAGCTGCTGGAAGAACCAGTGGTATTCCCTGCCTTGTAGTTTCAGATTACCATATTCCTAAAAATAGAGCTATAAAAACCAAACTGTAACCAGAGAACCACCCAAGCTAGTAAAAACACTTTTTAATTGAAAGGGCACTTTGAAATCCCTGTCCTGAAAAGACTGAAATTATTTATGGGTGTCTCGGAGGAGAGAGGAGGAGGAAATGTTTCCAAGAAGAGTGGACTGTTCTTCCAATAATAAAATATAATCAAAACTACTTTTTAGCATTTAGAATTTACAAGCTGGCAGCAGCCTGCTACATGCTGTATAGACAATAATGAAAATAATCGGTCATGCTCTTTGATGCTGTACAACCTCTTTGTGCTATAAAATAACGGCAGTAGCTGTCCCCTGACCAAGTAACTGGTGAGTAGAGCAGGGAGGATTGCTTCTTTTGAAGTGTGTCTGTGTGTGTGCTGTAGAGACCATCCAGGAACATTCCTACTTCCCTTTCCTTGTGGTTGGTATATCAAAGCAAAGGAAAAGGGCTGAAGGACAGGAATTTTCTGACCAGGTTTATTTGAAGACCTCGCTGGTTTTTGTGACCTACAAGAAGCTTCCTCTAAGATAAAGAGGGCAATCCTGAGCAACAAGTAGCTGCAGCAATCACGAGTATAGATGATAGACAGGTTTAGTCTTCAGGTTTCTATCCTAAGTGTAGAATTGGCAGCATTGAAAAATAACAGAGGGTTCATCCCTGGATACTGTTACAGACACATTTCTAAGAAGCTGAGATTAATATCTGTCCATAATGACAGCAGTTTGGATAAGATCTCTTCAGCAGTTGTTAGGAGACAATGCAGAATTTACCTTCACTCAGAATTAACAACTTGAACTTTAATATGGTAGATCTGATGTGACTGGACTCTCTAATCACTGTTTTTCTTTTTGATTTTTTTTTAATTTTATTTTAGCCTTCTTGCTGATCATGAATCATAACTTTGTTCTAAGAAAAAGGGAAGATTCCACACTCTTTTCTTTTCAGAGACTTTATCAGTGACTTTCAGACTAAGAGCCCTCAGGACTTACTGTATCTCATAAATACAGTCTCACTTTGAAGTCTAGACTAGAGGAGTTAACTGTAAGCCCAAGTGAAATGCTCTTTTTTCCCCCCTTGCATATGAAAGTTTATACTATATCTAGGAATACTGCTACTTTATTAGAGAATTGAAGCAGGCACTGGTTTAATTAATTCTTCAGAAAGGCAGCAAACAGCCAGGCCACATATGACTTCTGTCATCTCAGAAAAATCTAGCAAAGAATTCCCTTCTTGAGTTAAAGGTTAAATATATAAGCTGTAAAGTAGACATTCCTAGAGGAAAAAAAGAGAAGGTTGACCATGGTTTTAGGGACCTGGGACACTGGAATGAAATTATGATCAAAATTATGTACAAGGCTCTAACAGAACTGACCAAAAGAGCAGTTATCACCTAAAAAATGTTTGGTATTTACAACAGGGAACAAGCATTGACAGACAGTTGAGGAAATGGGGGAAACCGGAGATATTCAGGGAAAATAACTGCTAGTTCTCCAAGGATTTTAACTTGGCCAACATGCTAATGAAAATCTCTTTTGTGATTTAAATGCAAAGCACCACAGAACATGAAACTGTATTGAATGGGATTTTCAGTTGTACCTTTGAGAGGGGAAAATACCATTCCTTATTCTACTATGACACTGGACCTGTAAATAATTTGTGTAGAAAGAACTGTCTCTCAAGAACTGTCTACTCTGGGAGGAATTTGGGATAGGTTGGTTATCTATATTTGACATTGGATTAGTTACAAATAAAAGAGGCAGTGACATATGAGGGATAAATGATGCTGTGATATCTGAACTTCTAAATGGCAGAAAGCAAGACAGAAATTCAAGAACTGCTAGGACTGAGAGGGAAGAGGGGTTGAATATAAAGGACAGAGACATTTGATGGTGAAACAGTATCCAGGAAGTGAGATAGGAAATGGAGATTGTTTCCTTGCCCAGAAATATGAGAACTAAACTGTTTTCTGGCAGCAAAAAGAGCTAGAGTACAGAGGAGAAACTGGATGGGCTTCAAGAGCTTGAATGAATAGCAGGAGGGAAAATAGGAGAAGATTGCAGGGTATGCAGCATGTGCAGAAAGCGTTCTGAGGCACAGGGGACAAGAAGAGGCTCTGAGAAGGAAGTGAGAGATGCAGGCAGACATTTATGGTATTTTGGATATTGTATGGAGGTGGGGAATAATGAACAGTACAGAAGGAATTATTTCATAGATCCTGGGTGGGATGTCAAAAGAAAGAATGAAGAAAACGAAAATAGTGCAAAAAAAGGTGGAAAAGATGGAAGTGGGAGGGAGGGGGAGCATGAGGGCCAGGAAATGTGGGAGGTATTTAAAAATAAGGGAAGGAGTGGGAAAGGCAGATAAGGACAGTAAGGAGAGGGGGAAGAAAAAATTTTATGATGATCTGTAAGTATGCATCCACTGAAAAAAAGTAATTTATTTAAAAATTGAATGCATTATCAATATACAATACTATATACATTTCATTACATCTTTTATCAGATACTCCCTAAGATCTTTGCATGGCTAGAATAAATAGAATTTGAATTCTCTACATAATTTTTTTTAGAGAGGCAACATTCCCAGTCTATTAAGTCAAATTCCAGCTTATGGATTTTGTGAGACACGGTGTCATAGGTTTACTTGTTCTAAAAAAAACAAAGGGGAGTTTTTTTCTTTCCCCTGCATCCTGTGAAAGAAGGATGTTGAAGGAGGGAGGGAGAAGGTGTTTGCCTAGGGTGATTGACACACACAGAGGAACCACATTTCAGACTGATAGCCCTGAGAAGACTCTGTGGGGGGGAGAGGTGAGAAGTTTTTTTTCTTCTCGGAAAGGGGAAGCACTTCACTTTTGCCCTGTTGAGGTGTGTTGGAGGGGTCCGAGGTTCACTTTGTTTTCGGCCTGGTCATCTGGCTGCTTTCTGGCCCCAGGTTTGTCTCCGTTTTTCCTGCGCCCTGTGCTGCCCCCAGCCCAGACCTGCTCGGATTTCGTCAGAGAGGCTTGACCCACCTGCGGAGGAACCTTTTGGGGAGGAGGTCGCCCTTTCCCTCCTCCACTCCCGTGTTTGGCAGCAGCGTGTGCCCATCAACAAAGGGGGGAAAATCCTGTCCACAGCCAGCCGCAGACAGCCTGAGTTTCGTGGGAAGAACCCCTCTTTTTCCCCCTTTCCCCTTTCCCCCTCTCAGTGGGAGGGGAGATCTCCATTTTCGGCTTCTCCCACACACCGGGGCCCCACGTGGCAACCGCCAGAGCCCAACAGCGCCCCCTGCTGGCCAAACACCGAGCAACTGCAGGCTCTGCTCCTCCGGATCCGACAGCGCCCCCTGCTGGCCGTGGTTAGAATTGCTCCAAAAGGCAGAAAGTACTGAACTGTTTCCTTTTTGAAGGGGATTTTTGGGGTACGGGATTATTGTTTGGTTGGTTTTGTGTTCTTTTGTTGTTCTGCCAATACACATGTATCATTTAATAATGGGCTGTTATTTTTTCTTTCTCCATACTTCCTCAGTTGAAGCCTCTTAATTTTGGATTTACAACTGCTTAGAGGGAGGAGTTTGGTCTTCCTCATAACTCATCCTCCTTAGCAAAGCACTTCAGTCTCATTGAACTGAGACATGGTATTTCAGTAGTTACAATATCTGTGCAGATAGACTCCACTCCAATAAAATGCACTACTTCTCTTTGTGGCCTGTGGTAAATTTCAGAATTATGCTACTATTTATTACTATATTTTTAAATTATGTAATAAAGAAAAAGAAATCAAACACAGTCTCTCAGCTGACAGACCCCACAGGCAAGGAAATGCGTCATACGGCTCCTGTGTCTCTGGTGGTATGAATTATTTCAGCCTGCTGGAGGAGAAGAAAAGAGTAAGGAAAAAGCACTAAAACTAAAGAGTGAAAAACAGGCATTTTTGTTGGGTATAACCCAAGTAGATTCTATGGGCTTGATCCATAGATGGCTGTGTTGTGTTCTTTGGTCTGTCATGCCTGTGGTCAGACTAGACAGTCTTTATCAACACATTCAGTAGAAGATAACATGGAAGATAAGAAGGTATCAATGAGAACTGGGATACAAGAAAGACAGTAACAAGGATGAAAACTGAGGTTGGTAATTATCTGTTAAAAATAAAGTGCTTTTCATTAATAGATTTGAATTAACTTTTCCAATAAACTAGTGAAAACTTCCATTATTCCCATTACAAATGGGGAAATTGCACTGAATATTTCATTATGTTATGAATTACTGGGTAATGCTATAACCAATGATACAAGAAACATTCTTCAGCAAGTTATAGAAGCATGAGATGTCACTTGATGACTGTCAGGACAGGTTTTGATAGCTCGATTCTTTCCAGTCTTTCATGGTGACATCTCCAGCCATATGTTTGTTGGCTTTTTTATATATGGATCACATCTATCGGGGATTAAAGAATTATTAACATACTTTCTTGAACAGATTATATTTGTTCTTGGCATCTGTTTGAATACTGGCTGGGATTGTTTCCTGGTTGGCTTTGGAGCACGAGTTGCTTGGGCAGATAGGGGGTAGATTTCTCATGACTGTTTTGTCCTCAGAATGCCTCACAAAGCAAAAATTTCCAAACCATCAGTCATAAATCTCTCTCTTTCTTTAGCAGCAATGTTAATACATTTTGAAATAATAGAGGTTCAAAAGTTCATTAGGAAAATATTGGTTTCATTGCTCATTGAAAAAACTTTTATTCGTATGTAGCTGTAATTCAACATCATGTTAACGTCAGCAGGGTACATAGCACAGTAAATGTTCACGTGTTTTGACTAAAACTCCAGCTAATTCTAGTCTAATTAGTAAAATATATTGATGGTTTCTACAGCATTCTGCATCATGTTCTTGCTAGTTTGCTCAAGCTTCTCCAAGTCATTGTTGTTTGGATCGGGATGCTGGTATTTTTTCTTGAAATACAGCTGTTCAGAGAAATTGCATTAGCTGACGGTTACAGCTAAGATTCTAAGGTTCTTGGCAGCATAATTTCAAAAAATGCACCTGGAAATTTTCATGGTCCTATAATCAAATAAAGAAGAGTTTAAGTAGGCTATTTTTAAAAAGGTTTGGGACTTGCTACGGTGTTTAGCCCTCTGATTGTAAAGCTGAGAGGGAGAATAATAACCTGCTGGACTTAGGGAAAGATTTGGCATATATGTTTGTAAAGATCATATTAGATTTCTCTAATAAAATGCAAATTCTGAGTGGGTTTCCTTCCTCCATGGACACTGTCCCTTCCTAGTGCCTCCTTCTAAGCCGTGATTTTGCTCTCTCACTGGAAATAATCCTTCCCTTATTGGTGTTATCCCCAAGCCTGGATTCTTTCTCTGTCTGCTCTGCTGTTCCACTCTTTCTGCTTCTTTTCTTGTCACAAAGGGGCCAACAGTTGCGACATTTAGGAAAACACAGCTCTTATACACAGCATATTGCTTCAATCCTGTACCTCCAATCCTGCTTCTCACTACAGTGTGGCAGTGCATGATGCCAAGCTCCCCAGCTGCAGTAAGACATCCAGCTCAAGCCTCTTGCTACAGCTGTGTGGAATGGAAGAAGCATCCTGAGACAGCAGGATAGTCTTTGCCATCCTTGGGTTGGTCCGTCTGTGACTGTGACAGTCTTATTGTAGACATGGCTGAAATGCACAGCCAGAGCTTCAGAACTCCTGTGGGCTCCTGGGAATGTGCTCACGGTGAAGATGGAGGTTTTGAGAGAGTGGCAGGGATCTGCTTCTTCCTAAAAATCCTAAAAAGGGGATGAAGGAGTAGAGGAAGAACACTGTACATAGCTAGAAATAGGTTGGGTTTTTTCCCTACCTTCATCTCATGATTTTCTTTCTCTCAGTGTGATATTCTGCAACCCTCCTGCTGCTGCAGCTTTCCTGAGACCTCTCTGTCTCCCTGCTGTTTTGCCTCCAGGGCTTTGGCTTCCCTGCTTGGCACCAGCATCCCATAGTTGGGAAGAAGCCTTTGGGGAAGGCAGCAAGGCCTCCAGGGTGTTTGCTGGCAGAGATCATCCCTGCAGGCTCTGCTAGCCTCCAGCTGACAGCTGTGTGCTCCCAGGAGCCACCATAATACAGATACTGCAGAGCCATCGGGCTGGAAAATTCCCACAGGAGTTGACCACACTGTTGCTCTTTTACCCGGCTAAGCAAACCCGCCCAGGATGCCTAAAATAGTCACTATTGGGAACTTTGCATTTTCCTCAATATAGCAGAAATAACTAGTAGCTGAGAAATTACTGACCTTCGTATGAATACATAGCTCAAACCAACTTCTGTATTAATCCACTAAGAAAATAAATTAGTCTATAAGAAAAGCTCTCAATGTTTTTATGCTTTCCCTGTGCCCCAGTCTCTGCTAAAATGCCCTCTTTCTCCTTCTACCTGGTGTTCAGGGCTATGGACTTTCCTCCCTGAGGCTGAAAAAGGAGTAGGTAAATGCAGAAGGAGCAGTGATGGACAGTGGACAAGATAAGGTGATGAAGCTGGTGGATACATTATAGGCTACAGGTACTAAAGATGGGAGAGACCAGTATGAACTGTAGGACTGATATGTACAGTTGGAACTATCACCATAAAAGACAGTTTGAATCCAAGATAAAGTGTGTCAGCGTGAATCGTGAGGTGCTTTAATTAATGTCAGGCTGAAAGGGCCAGAATAATTTATGAGACTGAGAAGATACAGAGTTGAGAAGCATACAATTAATTAATGTTGAGATGGTAGGCATGCAGGATTGAGAATAAGGGATCCAGATTTAGCCATTTGGAATCTAGGGGGAAAATCAGTCTTTTGTATGACCAAACAGAAGTCTGTGCAAGTATATGTAACTTATGTGAGTTGTAGGATATTTGTCACTGTTGCAAAACATTGCCTGTTTTGAAATGCTAATGGCATCTTGCATCACTGGGCCAAATCCGACTTCAGAGGCACTAGTGTACCGATAAATTCATCAGGACTGCTCAGACAAGACAGTAGAATGCAAGCAATTGACTTTTTAATTTTCAGAGTCATATTCCATATTAGTCTTTGACTGAAATCACTTGCACCCATTTCTCACTGATGTAGAACTAAAGATGCCCGTAAAGTTACTGCAGAATTATATTGATAAAGGGGAACTATTCTCTATAGAATCATATTGTGCAAAATCAAATGCAAAGGAAATTTAGACTCTATTTAATAACCACAGGTAAATCAGGAGGATGTTAGAATCCCTACCTCCCGAATGTAAATGGAAAGAGGTACTATGCACACTTGAAAACAGATGCATCCATGCTTTCCCTAGCAGTGCACGCTATCTCTAGGACCTTGTGCAGCAGCTATTGCAGAAAGAGGAAACAGTGGTGCTGCATGGATTGGGCAATGGCTACTGGCTGCTTCTCTCAGATCAGTCAGGGAGGATCTGTCTAGGACCTGTCTTCTAGGGCAGCATATGGTTTGCTAAACATTTTTTCAACTGTAGGATGACACATATCCAGGTGGCTTTTATTCCCTGATAGAATTTTAAAGAGATGTTAACAATGTTTGCACTTTTTGGTTTTGACAGTCTCTAAAAATTACATATTTAAACCTTCTCTCCCTCTCTGACAACACAAAATCCAGCTCCTCCCTCGGATGTGCCACAGTGTTTTCTCAGTTCTCATTGCATTTCTCAGAGTAGAGAAATCCTGTCAGCAGTGCCACCGCTCTGCCCCACCAGTGGAGCCTTGGTCAGTGCTGCAGCTCTGAGCGCCTCGTGCCCATGCCACTTAAAACTGAGAGATGGGAACATTTCCATGCTCAACAAATTCAGTGCTTCAAATCTGTCTGGGGAAGCAGCAGTGGGATTTTAACAGCTGAGGAGCTTTTGTGCTGTTCAGCCTTTCATTTTAACAAAGGGGTGATTGTTTTTAGGATATACACCTGTGTCAATAACATAGATG